>NC_057862.1:685191313-685486679 GCF_019393635.1 Dromiciops gliroides
AGCATAGTGGAAGGGTTGGGAAGCTTCAGAGTCTGTCACTGAAAGTGGTTCATTGGGGGCAGCTAGGTGGGGCAGTGGATAAAGCACCGGCCCTGTATTTAGGAGGACCTGAGTTCAAATCTGGTCTCAGACACTTGACACTTACTAGCTGTGTGACCCTGGGCAAGTCACTTAACCTTCATTGCCCCACAAAAAAATTAAAAAAGGTGTTGCATTGATTTGAGGGGAATGGGAATAAAATATTGGACAGTGGAAGACAGAATTTGAGGTTTGAATAATAACAGCCAATGGTGCAGAATCAGTGGATGGATGCAACTTTGGTAATTACTGGATAATAAGTTCAGGTAATTTAGCTATCTTGAAAATATCAGTCTCAGTTTAGAAACCTCTCAACATGTTAGGCAGCAAAGTGTAGGTGGAAATGTATAAGGGAGGTTGTACCCTAGAGAGAAGAGGCTAAAGCTATTAGTGAAATGAGTGCAATGGAATGACATTTCCTTCTTTCATGGGATGCTTGGCAGGTCAAGCCAAGTAATCCACTGAGGAAACACAATGGATAGAATAAGAATTGCAAATAAATTACATATTGATTACCTTTTAGTACTTCTCACTACTCTAGGCAGCTCTTTAAGTTTCAAAGTTTCAAAGAAGGTGTCAACCTGCAATTGTTGAAGGATTTTCCTCTTCTAGGAGTTCTTTAAGTCAATGAAGAGCCAATTCCCCTATCCTATCTATTTGCATGATTATAGTTAATATTTATTTTATTTTTCATATTATCTAGCTGTATATCATCCATCCATCCATCCATCCATCCATCCATCTATCTATCTGGAACAATGTTACATGTTAATTAGCCAGTCTCAAAGCCAAGAAGACTGAGAATCAGGTCCAACTTCTAAGACATAACTGTCTCTGTGACCTTTCATAAGTTGCTTAACCTTGCAGTGTCCCAAGCAAATATTGTATATTAGAAAAAAAGCTGCAGTCATGCAGAGTTTTCCCACTATTTCCCAAGAAAATTACAAGCCTAGTCCCAATTCAATATCTATATGTACATATTAACATAAAAATATTGTCTAAAGACAGATTTAAAGAAAAACAATTGCTAGGTAAAGATTTATGCTTTCTCTCTTTTGCATCTTTCTCTGCCATTGCTTAATAAATCTCTGGTTTGTTCTCATATCAAAGTTTCAAAGTTTTCCTGATTTCTCTCCTAGATTCAAAAGCCTTCTTGCTGTGTAAAGGATGAGATGAAGGTAGAATTTGTGGGCTTGCCATAGGTTTGAATTTAAATGTCCCTGAATTCAGGAGGGTTATCTATTTTCCAGTTCCTTATCACACTGAAGCAATTCTTTTTACCACTGTAACACTGGTATGCCTGAATTGTTTCATGTTCTGTAAAGAAAAAGAAAAAAAAATACTGCAGCCAGCTCTTTCTTTCCCTCCAATTTCCTCATGACTCCCCAGATAACTGGAAAGAACATTGTTGCACATATTGGGTTTGTCTTCCTTGTGACAGCTTTGTTCATGATCAGGGATTGCTTTTTGTTGGTATGCATTTACATCACTTGTCTTAACCCTGTTAAGACTCCAGGTTTTTATGAAAACTCTTTGTCATGCTTCATGTGAAATTCCTCTGTAAGATACCATAGAAACAGCTACAAATGATATTCGTTGTTGGCTTCCTTATGTGTTGTCTTTGGAAACTTGAATCTTTGCCAGAGATTTTTCCTAAAGGTCCCATTCGCCTTTGAAATTTTAACATCACATATAGAATGGAATTACCCAAGTTTCCAAATTCATATAGTTTTTTTTCGCCTTTGTGTTCTTTTATCAAAGAGGTGGGTTAATGGGAAGAATATAGTACTGGGAGCCATGGCCACCTGGGTTCCTATCCTAGTCCTGAAACTACTGATATGAATGCCTTTGTGCACAACATTGAATTTTCTTTTTGCCTTATTGAAACAGGTGGACCGGATGACCTTGAAGGCCCTTCTTTACTCTAAAATTTGTTAACTACATGTTTCTATAAATAGAAAATAAGATAAGTATTTTCCCCAAGAGGGAAGTATTATTAGGTCTATTTTTATAGTTAGGAAACTTTTTCTTGGATGATTCTAAATAACATATTGAAGGTCTCACAGAGATTTCTAATTAAACAATCTTGTCTGAAGGAACTCACCATTACAAAACCAAGTTTGAATATAATTAACCCCTATAGGAAGTCCAATCAATAATTAGAATCAAAGTATCATTTGTTAAGTTACCCAGTAGGTTCTAGGTCATAATTCTATAGCTAGGTTGGTTTATGTCTTATGTCACAGTGAAATTCTGTTTTTATGATTCCCTCAATATATTCCCAATTCTGAGGCAGGGCCAGGAGCAACGTGAAGAAAGTAGCAAATAGTGCAATTTATGCCCAGTAGGTGTGTGTAGGGGCGTGTGTATCCTAAAAAAAAAATTAAAATCAATACTAAAGTGGAATGGTCTGGCTCTGGGGCAGTAGGATCCTAAGAATTAGAGAGTTCTGAGAAGAGGTTGAATAAGAACTGACTTGCCAGGTAAAATATGGAGGGAATATTTCTTTATCTTACACTTAAACTAATTGGCTATTTAGGTATCTTCTAAATCTGAGATTTTTATATTCCTAATTTAGATCGAGAGCGATCTATTCATGTTGAGAGAGAGAAAGAGAGAGAGAAAGTGAGAGAAAGAGAGAGAGAGAGAGAGAGAGAGAGAGAGAGAGAGAGAGAGAGAGAGAGGATTTACATTTGTGGATCAAAAGCATGGAGAGCTTTTATGTTTGTTACTTAGAATAATTAAATTTCATTAATTTCCACTGAATGGGTGGTACACGATAGGCAGAAACTAGTCTAATAAAGAAAATTTTGAATTATTCCATATTTGTAAACTATTTTAAAAATATGGGCTGTTTTTGTTCATTTGCTTTTGTTTTATTTTTGCTTTTCTTTTTATCCCAAATACTTAACGTATTGCCTATCATAGAGTAACTGCTTAATGAATGGTAAATGGATAACTTAAATAATGCAATGCACAAGAACTTAGTGATCTTTTTTTAGTAGGTACAAAAGAATAATTTGAGATTAGTATTTTGGACTTGGTTGTTCTAATGTTTGAAAAAAATGCTTGTTAAATATGTTAAATATTCCTGCTTGATTAAATTGACTCAGATTAGGGCAGAAAAAAGATGAATGTTAATTTTAAATTAAATTCTTTCTTTAGTCACAACCCTCCTTAGTCATCCTAATCCTCAGGACTTTTTACTTTCTATCACTATGCTACACATTAGGGATTGAAATAAAAAATAAATAAACACACTTTCTACTTTCAAGGATCATATATTTGAATGGGATAAACCACTTATGTAGAAATAGGTATGTTCAAGTTATGTATGGCAAAAATGGAAGATGAGCATTGAGAGAAAGGCCTTAGAAGCTTGGGGAAGTAGAAAATGCTTTCTGTAGCAGGTGCCATCTGAGATGAATCTTCAAAGAAACCAGGGAATCAAAGAGGCTGAGGCAAGGAGCTAGATGATTTCACATCTTGGAGACAGTACAGAGGCACAGAGACCAGAAATGGAAGGCTGTGTATATGGAAAGGCAATTAACATGGTGTAGTGGGAACACAAAGTTTCTGGAACAGTGTATTATACCAGAAAATTGGAAAGATGGCTCAGAATGTCCAGTTAGGCCTGAGCCCTGGAAATAAGGGGTCAGGTTGTTAATAATTATTCCTAAAGTCTATAGGGATCCTCTAGAATTGATTAAGTAGGGAGTCATTGGTGATACAAAGATAAGTAATAAGTTTTTGTTTTTAATCCTTTCACCCAGAAATTTATTATCTTGGGATTGAAAGGAGTAGGGTGAGAATGCTTTTAAAACCTGAAGGCTTTCTAACATCTCAGAGTCTACCCAAACTTCATTAACATAGCCGTCAAAATCTCATATTCCTTTTATATTAACATGGATAGGAGAGTCAGAGCTAAGCAGAATTTTTGTAAATACCCTACATCCAAAGGTTGTCTATTTTCTAAAAGAATCTAAGCTAGTTTGAAAACAGTAGCAATATTAGGATATGATCATGTCAGATTTGATCATCATCAATATGCATTTAGTCTAGCTCTGTAAAAGGAAGTCTGTAAATAACAAGGTGACTCAACTCATAAGCAATTCTCACACCTTCACTGCAGACATTTTCCAACATGGATGTGAGGGAATAGCTGTTTGAGTTCTTGACAATTTGGCTATGTAATCTACACCAGATGCTCATTTAAAATTCCCATTCCCTGCTCTGGAAAAAAATAAATGGCGCTAGCAATTAGAAGCTTGGGATCATTGATTTTTAGTTACAAGCAATCTTACAGGTCATCTAGTCTTCCTCCAATATTTTACAAATGAGGAAACCTGAAGCCTCAAAATCTACATGTGTATTATGTAAGAGAGCTAGGGTTTGAATTTACATCTTGAGATTTCTACTCCAAAGCTCTTCTGGCCAGCTCCTATGGCCAAATACCTGGTCAAAGTCTTTTCATCCTAAATTTCCTAAGATCAGGTTGGCTAGCTGAACTCTACAGGAGAAAGTCCAGTCTTTAGAAGCACTGTTAACTTTGAACATGTTGGCTTTAAAGATTCCTAGGAACTGAGTTCAGATTAAGATGGTACCAGATTCAGCTATTTTCTTCTGTGAAAATTAATTTAAAGTTTAGAATGTAGTTCTTTAGGACAGTGGTAGATTTTTCCTAGAATGGAACTAAAAATCCTTTTGGAGTGAGGATACAAATCATCTCCCTATATCCCTCACCCTTGTTTCATGATCTTTATTTATCCACATCATGAGGTTAGGAGATCAATGAATTTGGAGAAGAGGACCTTGCTTTGAATCCCAACTCTTCTTTTTATTATCTGTGTAACCTTTGACACAAGCCTTTCCTTCTGGCCTCAGTTTCCTTCACTTAAAAAAATAAGAGGATTGAAAGAGATAATTTTTAAAACTCTCCATAGATCTAAATTTTATGATTCCCATGAATTAAGAGCTGTAAATACCGAATGGTGGGAGAGGCATGGCAGTGACTCATATTAGCTCTATTGGGGATATATTAAGGAATTTATCTGTATGTGTCAACAAACTTGACAATCTAAGAGTACTTATGTCTCATTTGCTGTTATTTATGAACTAATAGAGAAGTGATTTTTCTGAGTAAAATAATTTATTTTTAACACTGTTCTTAATATTTTAAATATTCTTAGCTCTTGCTTCTGCCTCCACAAAAATGACTCCTATTACTTCTGCATAATAGTTGTTACTGTTGTACTTAAATTTCTACCAAATCTTTTATGGATTCCAGAATGCTCTCTGCAAACCTGACTCTGTATTATGGCTATCTCCTGCTTAATAATCAATACTATATCTGTGATGAGAATAGTCAATGTCCAAGATACTAAATTAAGGTCCTGAAAATTGGTCCTCAGAGGCAGCTGGTGGCATAATGGACAGAGAGCTGGACCTGGAGTCACTTAGACCTCATTTCAAATTTGGCCTTAGGCATATACTAACTGCACTAATCTGGGCAGGTCACTTAACCTCTGTTTGCCTCAGTTTTCTCAATTTTGAAATAAGTATAACATTTGTTCCTGCCTCTCATGATTGTTGTGAGGATCAAATGAGATGATATTTGCAAAAAAAAAATGAGATAGTGCCTGGTACAGAGTAGGTATTGTAAATGCTTATTCTCTTTACCACCATTTAGTCATTGACTGAAACACTGATGGAGTACCCATCATTTGAGGGACACTTTGCTAAGTGTTGAAGGTAATGGCAAGAAATATGACACAGAATCTTTCCACTCAGACTTTATAATCCAAAACATAGGGATAAGAAATCCTTACATGTACCCTTCTACCTTTCATGGTCTAGGCACTGAGCCTAGGGTCAGGAAGACCTGATTTCAAATTGAGCCTGAGACACTTACTAGCTTTGTGCTTCTGTGAAAGTCATTTAACCCTGTTCCCCTCAGTTTCCTCATCTATAAAAAGAGCTGGAGAAGGAAGTGGAAAATCATGAGTATCTTTGCTTAGAAAACTCCAAATAGAGTCATAAAGAGTTAGACATGACTAAAACATAACAACCATTTTTATAGATCCTGCAAATTTATTGATATGGATACTATCTCTACTCATGCAGATCACATTTTAGTTTTACTTTGGTAGAAAAATTCATCAGCCTGTGACAAAGAGGTTATACATTTTAAAATAACAGAAACATAGTCCATTTTGAAGGTCAAAGTCAAACCCTTCATACCTTCCTCATATATATGTGAGCTATGCCTTCACTAATAGCTTTCATGAATCAAGAGATATCACTGTTCCAAGATGGATCAGAGGATGATTTAGTGGAAGGGATGTGGCATATACAGAAAAATAAATGAGAATAAAAAACATGATATGAATTCATCATGGGTTGCCCCATTAGTTACTTCTCACCAATTTTGTGCTTTCTCCCAAACTGGGAAGGGGAATGGCTCAATTAAAAAAAAAAAGATTACAGAAAAATAATTATGGCAACAGGGTGTCCTCTAATTTTCTTATTTTTTAAATTAAAAAAAAATTTCTTATTTTTAATCAATGAAGATTGAGTGCTTCAAGTAAGTAGTCTAAAAAGTTGGAGGGTGAATAGAAGAACAAATCAGGGTGGGAAAATAGCATGTCATGAGAAGATCAGTTGAAGGAACTGCATTTGATTAAAAAAGAGTCTAGTGAGCACTTCCAGATGTTTCAAAAGACTATCACAAAGAGAAGAGATTGGGGTGCTTTTGCTTGATTCCAAATAACAAACTAGGAGTAATAGCTGGTCTTTATGCAGAAGATCAATATGCCTCATGTGTTATCTGTCATCATTTATGAAAGGTTTCTTTGCCAAAATACAGCTGGTCACTTTAGAAAGTGTTACACTCCCTCTCACTAACACTTTCCAAGTAAAGGAGGAATGATCACATTGTAGAGGAGGCAATATTTCTAATTTATTTCAGATTAGATGACCTCTATGTGTGTGAGTAAATCCACCTCAGAGGATGGAAGTAGAATGTAAGCTCTTTGAGGGCAAGTACTATTTGAACATTTGCTTTCTTCCCCTACAACTCAGTATAATCTTTGCCAAATTATAACCACTTGATATATTCTTGTTGGTCAATCGATTAATTGAAGTATGAGGCAAAATTGGTAAAGGGGTCCCGATAACTTTCCAGTATAGCACTTCAAGGAGATATAAAAGTGCATATCATGATATCTTGTCATCTTGACCATTTGGAAGTCAACATTAAAGATAACATTTAAGGGTATTATTTATATCACTTTCTTTAACAATGTGTATGTAAGTTCAGCCACCCACTCCTCCTTCCTCCCCAACTCTATACAGTGTAGACAATAGAACAAAGCAAACTCTTGAGAAATTCTTTATGCATTCTTCTTGCATATTTTCCTGAGCCAAATTGCAGCCTTAGATTTTTTCACTCACAGCTCCCGTTGGGAACAGTGTACTTCAGAGAACATGATTTGGCACTGCGCAGAGAAACATAGGGAAGATGGAAACAAGGACCATCAGCACACTGAGCCAAATCCCGCCTTCAGACACATTTCACATCCACAATTGCCATGAACATCAATGGGCCCAATTTCACAGCTATTTCTCCAGCAAAACCCCCACTGAGGGTAGCCTCCAAGGGAGCCATGCACAGTCTGCCCATTATTGTCAGTGAAAGGCTAGCATTCAGAAATACTCCTTTGTGAAATCTGAATACAACTAAGGAAACCTAATTATGTAGTCAAATGTTTTGGGTAAATGCCTCATTCCTTGTTCTAATTATCACCTAGCCCAAAGGGGAGAACTTCATTTAACAATGAGCTGGGTGAACAAGGTTAATTTCTCCTCCCAAACCTCTTCGATAAGAGAACAACACACAGCTGGATTCCAAACCACAGTACAAGGCACTTAGCAGTGAGGTTTATCTACAGAATTTCCTTGTCTTCCCCCTCCTCTGTGCTTTCTTAAAATAATAATAATAATAACTTTACTAACAACTTGCAAAAAAACACTTTGGGAAGGAAAATGATGGTAAAATGATTGGGATGTATATAATTAAGTGTTTGATATACAAGAAATCAGACAATAGACTCAGGCTACAAATAATAGATTGTTAGGTAACACTAATTCTGTTAAAGGATCAAATGAGGGAAAAATAACATTGAAATTAATTGATTAATTCATTTATCCTTTCGGTACTAGAAGAATAATGAGAATATCTTCACCATTTTCGTTTACTTGCTAATATTTTTTATGAATTTAGTTTTCTTGTTTCTAATTCTCACAGCAACACCAACAATAACAACAACAACAACAACAATAACAAATCTAAAAGCAACTTTCACATCCTCTCTTAATGAAACCCATACACCAAACTTGGGGATTCATATCTGGTACGTTTCTTCTTGATTTCTATCTTCTTTTTTATAATCTAAGCTTGCCAAGACAAACTAAAAAGACTTCTTATTTTCTCAAAGCCCAGTTTCCTTCCTTTATAATCAATACTATAAGAACAAATAGTAAGATCACCAACCACTCACTTCCTCCTTCCCCTTACACAAAGTATTATAATAGTTACCCACTGACAATGGAATTATGTCCAAAGTCTTTAGCTTTAATTTATTCTCCACAAAAGTAGACATTTGTCCTCACCCTTAACATATCCAGGATTCTTTGTCCCTTTTCTAGACTCATGCCCCCTGCTCTTTTTAATTTTTTTGGCCTGGAATACCTTTACTTCGTATAGGCACTTCTAAAATATAATCCATTGAGAGGATGATGAGATCATAGCAATAGAACTTCAATTACCCATGGGGTCAGAAAGTCCAATGCCATCTTTTTATAAATTAAGAAACTAAAGCACAGAAAAGTTAAGTGTCTTGACCAAGCATGTACAGAGTCAGCATTCACACCTAGCTCTCCTGACATATAATCCAACACACTTTGCATTGTACAAGAGGGCTGTGACAATTAAAATTGAATGTATTGTCACCTTATTCCTGTCCCAAGTATAGAAAAAATTAGCTAGGGTTTACTTATAAATTAGAAGTTTTAGCACCAGTTTGGGGCATTAAGAATTTATTAAAGCACACCAGGTATTAGTAAAAAGAGAACACTTGTGTCAGAAAGTTAAGAAAAGGCCTATCTAGTCTAGAATTCCAGCCTGTCTTGGTTCTTCCTCAAGTCCTCTTCCATGAGCTTGTTTGAGAGACCAACTAACAGTGGAAGCTCTCTCTGAATCCTGAGGAGAAGCAGTCCTTAAACACTACTTCAAGCTAATTGACTAGCATCACAAAATCCATTGGTTCACTGGGCTTGTGGGTGGTCCCATGTTGAGGTCAGAGTCCACAGCCTCAGAGAAAACACCCTCTTGAGTAATAGGAAGGTGTGGCTTCAATTGAATTAACTTTGAGTTAATCAGCAAAGTCAGTCAATCCAATCAATCCAATCAATCCAAATCAATCCCCTTGAGCTGAGGCCTTTGGGCATTGGAAACACCCATTATTTTCTCACAGCCCCCCTTGTGCTTTGTTAATAAACATAGTTTCCTTAAATGAAGCAATAATATTACAGATACTTATGACTAACAATGTAAAAGGAATGAAAAGAGAGAAAAGAAATTGAGCAACACATTGAAAAAGAAAAAAGTAAAGAAGGCAGTCCCCTTTAGTAGATAGATATTACAAATAGCATATTCAATGGCAAAAGGAAAACAGTAAATGTACATTTAAGTCTTTGGAAGTCTTTGCTCGAATGATTCTTGGTATACCATCTGGGTGTAATTGTAGAGGTAGAGTCTTTCCTGAAGAAACTACAGTATTTGATTGTAGTGAAATGGTATTGTGCTGTAGGAAATGACAAACAGGATGATCCCAGAAAAACCTGGAAAGAATCATATGAATTGATGTATAGTGAAGTGAGCAGAACTGTGAGGACATTGTGCACAGTGACAGCAGTATTATTTGATGAGCAACTGTGAATGACTTGACTACTCTTAGCAATACAATGATCCAAGACAATCCCAAGGGAATAATTATGAAGCATACTATCCACTCCCATAGAAAAAAAAAACTGATAAAAATAACACTTGTAGATTGTACATATATAACCTATATCAGCTTGGTTGATGTCTTGTGGAGGGGGGAGGAAAGGGAGGGAGGAGAAAATTTTGGGACTCTAAATCTTATGAAAATGAATGCTGAAAACTACCCTTATATGTAACTGGAAAAAAATAAAATAAATGTTTGTTGCAAGAAAAAAAAAGTCTTTCAGGAATGGATGCTGATGATCAGCTAGAAAGTCTCAGCTGGAGAGTTTCAGATGTGGTTGTAGAGAAGTCTCTTAGGTGTTTCAGATACTGATGATCAACTAGAAAGTCTCAGATGGAAAATTTCCTACAAAATTGATCTTAACACATCTTTAAACAGCTTTGCCAATAAGCAAATAAATCAGAGTTCTCAAAAACATATGTCTAAGGAAATTCAGAATCTTTCAGAGATTTTAGAATTATGTATTGTCTAGTTGTTGCATATGAAACAGATATAATAAAGACAAAAATTGAAACTTTTAAAAAAGCTAATATTACTGTAAACCCCCCTGTGTAGAATAGATTGAAAAGATGTAATATACAAAGTTGCCAGATTAATTTCTATTGTAATAACCTCTAACAAAAGTGGATGTCTCCTTAAGCTGCCATTTGAGATGGGTCCTGTGAGAAAGGGTTCTGCTCATGGCCAAAGGCCCCAGCTCAAGAAGATAGATTTGGATTGATTGGATTGACTGATTTTGCTGATTAACTCTCTTAGAGTTACTTCAATTAAAACCACACCTGCCTGGGAGTCAAGAAGGTGTGTTCTCAGAGGCTTTTTGAGATACTTTTTGGCCACCCCTCTATCCAAGCAAAATCTTTTTCTCCAGTATATACATCATTAGTGGGGGGATATCTATGTTGCTTCCTATCTATAGGTGTTACAAGCCAAGCTACGTGAACTCCACAAGGCAGGAGCAGTAGTATAGGCTGGACCCTTGGACTTCTCCTTACACGATTTGAACCCAGGAGACAGGGTATGTATCAAAAATTTTAAGTGAATTAGTGGGACCCAGAAAGCTTGGGAAGGTTCTTTCCAGGTATTGGTGACAATTCCAACTGTCATCAAAATCAGAGAGAAGGATTCTTGGATCTACTACTCCCATGTAAAACAAGTACCAACCCTTCACAAGTAATGCATTCATGAAAATTATGTAATCATGAATAATATTGTCATTCATTTACATTTATCATCTATTTTCTATGTGATGGTGATTATATATTTGTAGTTATTATTTGAAATTATTGCATAATGTATATTATATACTGAGTCAAAGCAAATTCACATTTTTTGTTGTCATCATTATTCTCAGTTGTTAAATCCATATGAACCTTGGATTATAAGAATTTACCATTTCAGACATTAATTGACTTTATTCTGAATTATCAGATGCTGAGCATCCAAGATGCCAGCCACCCATGACAGGAATAGATACAAGAGCAAGCATTGAACTGTCACAAAAGGAGAGGCATGTATGAATTACAAATACTACACTTCCATGGGAAAGGCTAAGAGAATAGCCATTGGGAAGAGCTGAGGTTGGATTCTCTTAGTTTAATTTCCTACCCCCCCCCCATAATACCAGTTGGCTAGGTTATGCCATCTCATTCTACCCCTGACTTTAATTCACCCTCCTATATGCCTGATGCCATGGATGTCTAAATCTCATACATCTGATTAAGCCTGACTCAGTTTCCCCTCCACATATTGCACTGGCTGTCTATAGAGCTGCAAGACTTGGCAACATTAATTTCCTTTACTTTTCTGCTCTTTTATGGTAACCCCATAATTATGTCAAATGTCACGATAAATACAATGTTGGATTTGGCCTTGACATCTGTTTTCAGTTATATTAGATTCTTTAATTTCTCATAATGGCATGAGGATAATTAGGCACATTATGGCAAAAAGTGATGAAACAAAGATACAAATTCTTTTCTTAATATCTCAAATGGCAGCTCCTGAAGAAACTTTCTCTGGTCACAAAAATATATATATATATATATTTTTCTGGTTGAAATTTTTAAGTAATGACATTAACACACAATATAGTGGTATATTGGGGTAGCCAGGAGGGTTAGGACTCTTGAGTTCATGTCAAATATGGATCATTCAAGAATTAAAAAAATATCTTCAATATGAGTATACTGGTGGGAGTTATGTTAGTTGGATTCAAATATTTGCAGGGATGTTTCATAGAGTTGAGATTAGACTCTATTATACATCCTTTATTTTCAAAGAGGAACAATGACAGCAAACAGTGATATCCTGACTTGCACGCAAATTGGATTTAAGTGAGGCAGAGTTACATAAAGTGATCAGCTTCATTCTTTCTTCCAGAGTTATTGAAATCCAATGGCAAGACAAGTGTCAGCATGACCGGTGATGGCCCAGGATGCAGTGGATGACCTTGGTGACATTTGTGCCTGATAAGATATTAACAGGAAGTCTATGCTGGATAAAATTAAATTCTATGTTGTATTAATAATGAGGTTTTGTTCTAGGCCATTCTATTCTCTCTCTACATATGTTCTTTTAGTAGCCTCATCAACTCCTACGGACTCCACAGTCTTGTCCATGCAGATAACTTTCATATCTCTAGATCTACTTGTAGTCTCTCCCAGAGGTTATGTCCTGCCTTATCGATTACATATTAAAACAAAAAAAAATCTTGGAAACAGCTTCAACTCAACATGTACAAAACTGAACTCCTGATCCCTCTTCACCCTCTTTTCTCCCAAATACTATCATTTTTGCTAAATGCATTGCTATCCTTCCAAACTCCCAGGATCTTAACTTCACCATTAAATTGAACTCTTTCCTTTCCTTCTCCCCAAACATACAAACACTTGACAAATCTTGTTATTTCCCCATTCACAATTTATCAGACCCCTTCTCTTCACTCCCACAGCTGTTACATTGCTTCAGGGACCCATCACCTCTAACCTGAATTATTGCAATAAAGTCATGATTCTTCTTCCTGCCTAAGGAGGAGGGCACCCACATCCTCACAGTTATCTAGGCTCACAACCTCGATGTCGTCCTAAATTCTTTCTCACACCATCTCACATAAACAGTCTATTGTCAAGACCTATTGATTTTGCCTTTATACAATCTCTTGTCTACATCCTCTTCTCTCCTCTGACACTGTAACCACTGTGGTTCAGGTCCTCATATCCTTATATCTGGAGTATTACATTAGAATGCTGTTTTTTTTCACTTCCTTAGGTCTCTCTTCACACCATTCTATCATTTATATAATTATTTTACTGATCTATTTAAAGTACAGATCTGACAATTATGCAGTAAACTCCAGTGACATTTATCACCCCAAGGAATAAAAATACTCTCTTCTATTTGACATTCAAAACCCTTCATTAATCTGCCTCTCCCTATCTTTCCAACATTCTTATTCTTTAGTCATCCCTATCTCTTCTGGAATCCCATAACACTGTTTCCTCTTTTCCGTTCCTCCCAAAAAATACTTCAACTTCTCAATATCTGTCTTGTAATTGGCTATCTTCTATGCCTGGAATTCTCTCTCTTTACATCTCTGACACCTGGATACCCTATGCCATTTTGTTTCTTTTGATTTCTCCCTGTCTCTGTTTCCCTCTGTCTCTGTCTCTGCATCTCTGTGTCTGTCTCTCTGTCTCTGTCTCTTTTTCTCCCTCTGCCCATTTAAAGAATTGTTTTACTGAAAATTCTAAGGCTATCTAAGCTAATTTTAACAAGTTCCAACTACAGAGGGAATGTGTAAAATTTCTTGATCCAATAATATTTGAAATAGGAGGGGTAACATCAGCACCTGGAGTTTTAAAATAGCTACATGTCAGCAATATGCTACTTTTCTAGAGAAATCAGTGATGAGGAAATTAGCATTTGTAATTTGGGGTGGAATAACACATGTGAATTTAAAACCCTGACCATGAATGCCCCCCTGAAATTTCATGGTCACACCTCCATGCTTCTCCTAAAGAAAATAAAAAAAAAATACACTCATTCCTGGTGTGTGGGTGCTACTTAATTCATTCCCATTTCCATAATAAAAGCTCAGATTAATTTAGTGTGTCAAGCTACAACACACTTCTCCATCTAATTCCCCATTGGATACTTAGAGAATTCCATTTTACAAATAAGAGAACCGAGTCTGAAATAAATAAAACAATTTGTTCAATATCATCACAGAAGCCAGTAATAGAATTGTGAATCCAGTTCTTCAGGAAATGTCGTTGATTATTTCTTTATGGTGGATGGCTCTTATTCTTCAGAGATAGCCCCATTCCAAAATCCCTCGCTAACCCCTTTCCTAACAAAGTTATTTGTACTCTCCTTCTCAATGTCCATTTTCCTCTTCTTAAGATTGTCATTGTGAAATAATGTTTGAAAATTTGGACTGTAATTTCAATTGATTATTTCAATGGTTTCATGACCTCATAGACATAGACATATGTACTACTTTCAATGGTGTACATAGAAACCCATGTACTCCTTTTTAACCAGTTTAACTCTTATCTTTTGTTCTTTATAGTTCCCACACTGGAGTCCAGCCTAAAAGCTGATGTAAAGTTCTGAAGATTACAAGATCCTAATATCCTACACTGTAAAATAGAAAGGAATTTCTAGGTCATCAAGTCTTACCCCTCCCTCCCCCTTACTATGCAAATCAGGAAAATGAGGCAAAAGGAAGTAAACTGATTTGGATATGATCACATTAGTAACAAATTCAGAGACAGAATTTAAACTCAGGTCTACTTACTGCAGAGCCTATGCTTTTTTTCATGAAATTTCCCAACATTGCTCTAAAGGAAATGAAATTTCTATTCTTACATCTTTCCTATAAAGCAAGATTAAGAAAAAGGAGTTTGACTCCACTGTCATTATATCTCTTACTTTTCCTATACCCCCTCAGGGTATATTTCCTTAGGACTAATTAAAAAAAGAAAACCAGAGAAAAATCAATCAAAATTTGACATGACTATTTTTTCTTTTTTTCTTTTTGATTATTGATGAAAAGGAAACTAATCTCTATTCATTCTGCTTTTATTATTCTATGATTATATAGGTGATTTGAAATCTCTGGTTGAAAAAAGAAATAACAGAATTCACTATATCTCTTCATTCATTCATTTGGTATTCAGTATAACTACTTGTACAAAGCAGGTACTGCATATATGTTGAATTAATGTCATAGAAACTAATTCAACAAACATTTAATGAGCAGCAATGATGTGCAAGAGACAGTCACTAGATACCATGAAGGATAGGAAAATTCACAAGGTCATTTATCTGCCCACAAAGCATTTATTATTAAGGATTTAAAAAATAACTCAATACTCAGAATTTGTGCTTTTATCTATGAATGTACTTACTCTGCTAATGACAACTTTTATTCTTTTACAACTTGGAGGTTGATAGATAGTTAGGGTATCTTTTCATTCTTTGAATAATCATTGATTAAGCATTCTATCTATCTACAAATATTAAATGCCTATTATGTGCTAGACTCTGAGTAAGTGCTGGGGATACAAGTGCAAATAACACAAAGGAGCTCTAACCCCAGTTCTAACCCTAATTCTATTACTATTAATATATCAATACTAATAATATTTTAATAGGAAAATATTATTAGTAGTATTGTCTATATACTATTGAATTTATTATTAATCTGATCTAGACTCATCACCAGAAGTCAGATGAACATTCAGTCTATTATTAAACTCATACTTGAAGACTAGTGTAGACTTGGTGGAACTACCAGAGCATATGTCCTGACACTCACCCTTTTCAAAAACCAGTTACTTTAACACTATGAGGAACCACTAACAGAGTATTGTAATAGAGGCTCCAACCTACGAGATGAGATAAAATAAGAGTACAATCCTTCCAGTGGTATTAAGAAGTCTTGTGCTTTTAATGTCACTCTGCTCTACCATCTATTTTCTTTGTAATAGATGAAACACAATTAAAATCTTATTAAAATAGTTCTTGGACAATGATAAAACCTCTTTTTTGTTGTTGAGCAGATTTTAACTTTTCTTACTATGCTCCATCCCCAACTCAACCCTAGTCATTTGAGATGAAGTTTAAAATTAATTCCCTTCTCCTCTATTAAACACAGAGAGAGTCTTTTGTAAAAGCATTCCCTTGTTGGTCAAATAAAACATATTGATCCTAAACAGAAAAGTTCAATACTGACTATCACAGCTGTAAGCATAATACAATAAGAAGCAGTCTTTTTGATCTCTGCTGAAGCCTTTCATCTTGACATTTGTTAAATGGATCCATAGACGGCTGACAATGAAAATAGGGGTTTTAAAGGCTTACTGGAAAGCAATAATAGCCATTACTCCATTCCTTCATTAACCATAAGATATTTCCATATGCCTTCCAAGAAAAACAAACAATTTGGATACAATGTAAATGTTCAAGACTATTACATTTAATTTAAAACGTGCAGTTGTGGGTTTAAAACATCTCAAATGCTTTGAAGGGGAAAACATTGCATCACTGAAGTAGAACTTAGGTTTCAGAGGAAAAAAAATGAGCATCTTATGCATACAAAAATAAATTCTTCCACAAATGATTAATTTACACCATATATAGCCATAAATGTTAATTTAGAAAGAAAAAAGAGAAAAGAATAATTTGAAATGCCAATTGGACAGAGGAGCATACAAATCCTGAAAGAATGATCATATGAGTGGGACTCCATTTTCCCATCCATAAAATCAGGAGAATAATTCTTGTGTTGCTCAATCACAGTTTATATTTTGGAGAAAATATATGGTCAATTTTAAAGCAACAAGGAAATGTGTTCTCTTATTTTTTTTTTCCTTTCCTCCCTCCAATGTAATTGAAAATGCAGTCTTTAATTTGAAGCAAAACTTTCATCCATATTTTTTCATTATTCAAAAATAAAGTAAAATATAAGTATGGGGAAATTGAGTCAAAATGAAATTAATACAATTTAGAGTTCATTCTACCCTCAGAAATATTTGAAAGAAATACAGTTCTACTTCATCAATGTCCAAAAGGCCATTCAGATGACTCAGTATTCTTTCCTTTGGGTTTAATTTTTGCAGATGATCAATTAGCTTAGTAGAAAAAAAACATAAAATGAGTGAATTGAAAAATTCCTTAGTGACAGTATAGTTTAACTCTTTCATTTCATGGATGAAGTGACGTATGCCCAGAGAAAGGAAATAGGCTACTAAATGCCATAGGGCAAGGTAGTAGCAGAGGATGGATTACAGTTGAAGTCCTTGCAATTCTCAGTTCTCTTTTCCTAGCAGTCAATGAAGTATAGTAGAATGGCATCACTATATTGTGGATCAGAGATTTACAACTGGAAGGATCTTATAGGCTAACTATTCTAAGCCTCTTATTTCTTCAAAGAGTTAAGTCTCTGATAGTTTAAGGTATTTGCTCAAACTCATACAGATAGTAAGCAGCAGGGCTAAGAATCATACCCAGGTTCTCCAATATCAAATCCAGGTCCTGGGACTGGAGTTAGGATACATGATTTCAAAGTTTGTCTCAGATCCTTATAGTATATCAGAGCGGTGTAACTTTAGACGATCATTTACCTTTTCTGAATTTTGTTTTTGTCACTTATAAAACCTCAACTTACTTGTCGAGTTAGTCAACAGCATCTAACAGAATTATTGTAAGACTCAAATGAAATTATATTTCTTTATACATCTATCTCTTTTTATCTCTATCTAATGTATGCTATTATGTGTATGGGTGTGTATATATACATGTATGCATGTATACACATATGTATGCACACGCACACACACATATATACATACATATGTATTTATATGCACATATATGTATGTGTGTGTGATCAGTAAACCATTATTACTGGAAAGAGTATTGGATTTGGAAATAGAAAAGCTGTCTTTGAATTCCAGACCTACTCCTACATTAAATGTGACCTGAAGTAAGGAGGAAGTCTTGTAATCTATTAGATCCTCTGTTCCATCTTCTTTAAAATTACTGAAGTGTACTAAATGACTGTTAAGGTTCCCTCCAGATCTAAATCTACGTGTAATAAATATATCTTTGAATATAATTTAGTTGCTTGATTGTTGTCCTTCATTATTGAAGAGAAACAAAATGATAATTGTATGTTAGAATAAAGTTACAGTGTGTCTAGCTATGGCTGATCACACCAATATTAGCTTGGAATGCTCTACCACAGGTTGGGCATCAAATATCAAATGCATGCTTGCCTAAAAGACTATTTTATGGAAAACTCATGCAAAACAAGTGCTCGCATGGTAGTCAGAAAAATAGCAATATAAGGACACTCTCAAGGTCTCCCTTAAGAACTTTGGAATTGATTATGTGACGTGGCAGACAGTGACACAGCACTGTTGGCATGGTGTGCCCTCATCAGAGAAGATCCTCTGCTCTATAAGCAAAGCAGAATTGAGGATGAGATGCCCAAATTAAGAGAATATAATTTATTCATCTGGAGAAGAAAATTTATCAAAAATATAGCCATAGGAATGTAAATATCTTTGAACTATGAAAAGAAATGATGATGGTCATGGTGTTGGTGATTACAATGATGCTAATGATGATTTAATTTATGCTTTGCATCATATTACTTAACGTATTATAGAGGGTTTTTTTTTGTTTGTTTGGTTTTGGTTTTTTTCTTGAGGCAATTGGGGTTAAGTGACTTGCCCAGGGTCACACAGCTAGTAAGTGTTAAGTGTCTGAACCTGGATTTGAACTCAGGTCCTCCTGATTCCAGGGCCGATGCTCCAACCACTGTGCCACCTAGAACAGTGTCCCTGTATTATAGTTTTTAAAGAGCTTTTCTTAGAGTCAGGAATACCTGTTTTCAAGGCCCAACTGTTTTGTTTTGTTTTGCGGGGCAATGAGGGTTAATTGACTTGCCCAGGGCCAAACAGCTAGTAAGTGTGAAGTGTCTGAGGCCAGATTTGAACTCAGGAGGACATGACCAGTGCTTTTCCACTGAACCAGCTAGCTGCCCCCTCAAGGCCCAACTGTTGTACCTACTAGCTGTATGACAAGGACAAGTTATTTAAGCTTTCAAAGGCATCTCTACTTGCATTGGTAGCAAGAGTTTCCAAATTTGGGATTCCACACATATCTGGTCATTATCTAAACATATAACTTAAATTTCTCTCTTTGTAAGTAATATTTATTGCTTCTCTTCTATCTTCTCTGGTTATTTGGTCAATCAATCAGTGTCCTAGAGCTCTGGGAAAGTGTCTTTGTATTGAATTTGTGTCCTGACAGACAACTGGTATATTTTGAGAGTACAGAATGTACCTGCATCATTTCATTATTGCTTACCTAGAGTCAGTGAATTTATTTTTATTTTTCTGTTATTTTTCTTTGTTTTGTTTTGATAACTGTGTTTCAATACATTAGGTTTCCTTTGTAATCCTATATATTTTTGTGTATAGATTTATATACATTATTTGGAGAAGTGTTTCAGCCTGCCTGAATTAAGACAGTTTAAGATTCTCTGATTTAAAACTTCCCACAGTAGTTTAGAAAGAAAAAAAAAAGAAAACCTTTAGGATTCCTCAAAATTAATACTTTGTTTACAGATATTCCAATTCTGCATTCATTTCAGGGGGCCTCAGTTTAGGATAGTTATATACAAAAAGAAAGAACTGAGAAATAGATAAGAGCTGACATTTGAGTCTTTAAACGTCAATGTAAATTCAAGTTTAGCTCCTAATACACATTGGCCTGGTTATTCTAACTAGGGTCTATTTTTAATTTTATTTTTTACTTATTTAGAATTTTATTTTTTCCCAATTACATGTAAAAACAATTTTAATGTCCATTTAAAAACTTTGTTTTCTGAATTCTCTTCCTCCCTATCTCCCCATCTCCCCTTAAGAACTCAAGCAATTCAATATCAGTTATACATATGTTTTCAAGCAAAACATTTCCATATTAGTCATGTTGTGGACGAAAACAGGAAAGAAACATAAGAAAAAATAATCTTTAATAAAATATGCTTCAATCTGTATTGGGACACTACCAGTCCCTTCTCTGGAGATGAATCACATTTTTCATTAGTCTTTCAGAATGGTTTTAGATCATTGTATTGCTGAGAATAGTCAAGTCATTCACAGCTGATCTTCATACAATATTGCTATTAGTTAGTATACAGTACATTTTACTTTCCATCAGCTCATGTAAGTCTTTCAAGGTTTCTCTGAGAGCATCTTGCTCATCATTTCTTATACCACAATAGTGTTCCATCATAATCACATGCCACTATTTCTTCAGTCATTGCCCAGTTAATGGGCATCTCCTCAATTTTGAATTATTTGCACCAGAAAAGGGCTGTCATAAATATTTTTCCTGAAAGCTTTGGCTATAGGAGCTTTGACTTTGTTATCTTCTTCTGAGGTTCTGTTTTGATCTTCCTTGTCACCACAGAAACTTTCTAGCATCAGCATTTTTTTCTGTTTGCTCATTTTCCCAGCCTATTCCTTGACTTTTAACTCTTTGTTAAAGTGGGGCCCTGCTTCCAGAGTGAAAGGCACACTGT
The DNA here is from genome assembly GCF_019393635.1 of Dromiciops gliroides. Classification (NCBI taxonomy): domain Eukaryota; kingdom Metazoa; phylum Chordata; class Mammalia; order Microbiotheria; family Microbiotheriidae; genus Dromiciops; species Dromiciops gliroides. The sequence goes on from NC_057862.1 coordinate 685,212,059, forward strand.
CCTGAGCTTAAGGGGGTTTGTACAGCTGTTTTCAGATATACTTCTAGGAATTTTTAAGATTTTAATTCTTCCAAGGTGATATGATTTAAGGAGAAATATATTTAATACTCTCCTGGCCTGTGCTCTGGTCTGCAAGCAAAAAGCCTGCTTTTCTGCTCTGGAACTATGAACAGAATCCCACCCCACTGTGGCCACAATCTTCAGGGTGCTTCTGCTTCTCCCCTGCCTGAGACCACCACCCAAGACTGTGACCTGGATTTGAGTGTGGGCAAAACAATAGCATCCTGCCTCAGGGCTCACAAAGAGATCCCTGTAATCTCCTTATGGCCAATTGTTCAATCCCCTGTTTGTGGGCTGAAATCCAGAAACAGTTGCTGCCACTGCTGATTCAGAGGCTCCACAGGCCTGATTCTGGTTTGCTGGGGCTGGTGCTGGGTCTCTGATGGTGCAGCCCATGCTAAACTGAGCTCCACTCTCACCTTGGTACAATAGACCTTTCCTGCTGACCTTCTAAGTTCTCTATCTCTGGAAAATTATTTTGCCCTGTCCTTTTGTGAATTCTGCTGCTCCAGTAATTGTCTTATGGCATTATTTGAAAGTATTTGGAGAGGTCTTGGGGAGAGCTCAGGCAAGTCACTGCCTTTCTTCCACCATCTAGTCTAACAAGGGTCTTAAGCTCTTACTCTATCATTCCATTATTGAAGACCAGAAGTTACAAATGAACAGCTCATCTGTAGGGGTAGGAAGACTTTCTGCAATGAGACTTTTCTGTGACAAGGACATTATCACACTGGAATGTAAAAATTTTATTTTTTAGAAATATTACTTCACTATCTTTTAAAACTATTTTTTCTAATTACATGTAAAAGATTTGCATTCATTTTTTAAACTGTTGTGTTCCAAATTTTTTTCTCCCAGTCTCTCTCTTTGAAGAGGCAAGCCATTTGATATAGGTTATAAATGCCCAGTCATTCAAAACACATTTCCAAATTAGTCATCACCCTGGATTTAAAATGATGACTGTGGTTACTATGATGATGATGATAACAATAAAGATAATAATAGAATAGTATCAATTTAAGGGAGGCTGGGTGGTTCAGTGCAGAGGTCAGTGGACTTCGAATCAGAAAGACTCATTTACATGAGTTCAAATACAGTATCAGAGACTTATTAGCTGTGTCATCCTGGGCAAGTTACTTAATACTGTTTGCCTCAGTTTCTCATTGTTAAAAATAAGCTGGAGGAGCAGCTAGGTGGTTCAGTGGATAAAGCACCGGCCCTGGATTCAGGAGTACTTGAGTTCAAACCCGGCCTCAGACACTTGACACATACTAGCTGTGTGACCCTGGGCAAGTCACTTAACCCCCATTGCCCAGCAAAATAAATAAATAAATAAATAAATAAACAAACAAACAAACAAACAAACAAACAAACAAACAAACAAACAAACAAACAAATAAATAAATAAATAAATAAATAAATAAATAAATAAATAAATAAATAAATAAATAAATAAATAAGCTGGAGAAGGAAATGACAAACTATTACAGTATCTTTTCCAAGAAAAGCTCAAATGGTATCACAAAGTTGGTCACAACTGAAATGACCAAACAACAATAAATATTGATTCAATTACTTTAAATCAAATATGATATTTTCATTATTGTTGGAAAGTCCTACAAAACAATAAGAATAACATCTGCTACCACTATCCCTCTTTGTTTATTTGTTTTGTAAAGTTCCTATCTCTACAGGGCTAAAATTCTAGCTAGAGTGTCTAAAAAGCTAATGAGTAGTCACCATAAATTATAAGCTTTAGCAAGATCTCAGACTTTTATGTATTTATTAAGGAGCATAAGAATTTGGTGAGGAGAGAGAAAGAGGCCAAGATTCCTTCATCTATTTATCTCAGGGAGCCCGCATCTCAGTTCCACTCAAATTGAGGCCCCGGGCAAAAGAGAGCCACTCTCCCCTTCCTCCTCCCAGAAGCCTCTTCTTCAAGAGGAAACAGGGCCATTCACATACACACAGCTCCAAGCTAATTGGCTGGTAGCTTTGATTGACAATAGTCATGAGCAAACATCACTTCCTGATGCCAAGGCCACATGGCTTGTCCTCAGGGCAGAGCTCACAAAATGTTCCTCCCAGCAGGGGGCGTTATTCCAACTCTCACATTTTGTTGTAGCTGTTTATCTCTACAGACAATCAAGAGAAAGAAACCAGGATGGTGAAATAAATCTGCTTCATGTCATATGGAGGTCAATTGACGGAAAAAGAAAAATTTATCCCATGGAAGAGAAGACTTAGTTGAAATAACACCATTGTCAAGCATGGTGTTTCTGTTAGACTAAAATTTCTCAGATTCTATAATTATATGTTTTTCCTGTTGTCAGATATCAAAAAGCATCTATTAGGCACTTACTATGTGCTGACATGGAGCTAAATGATAGGAATACAAAGACAAGCAAAAAGAAAGACAGTCCCTGACCTTAAGCAGTTTATGTCCAAATAGCAAAGACATCACATGAAGGGAAGCTAAGGAGGGTAGTGGAAAGTGAAGATATCTGATCGAAGTCTCTAGTGGGAAATGAAAGTTGCATAGCTTGCGCACCTATTGTCATGCATGTCAATTCAATTTCTTTTGCTTGGCCCAAGAGTCCAGTACTAGGACAGATGGCACTTACAAAGAATGAATCAAGGCTAAATGTATAGTCAAATGTTCTCTAGTGTTATTCCAAAGTGGACTGGACCTTTTCATGAATTTCTATCGTGTGATGGTCCCAGGCAGGGGCAGAGTTTTATCTCACAGTTGGAGTCAATAGTCAAATATGTAGTAGGGGGAAATCCTTGTTCAAGCAAGTCCAAGTTAGGCTAGACGGCCTCTCAGGTTCCTGTGACTTGAGTATTCTCTAAAAGTTTTGGTACTCATACCAACCAACCTAATTCTCTGAAGTTTGTGACTGTATTTTAAAATAGTGCATTATATATGCATATACATATATATATGTATGTGTATGCATATGTATATATGTCTGTAAATAGACATATATGTGCATATACACATGTATGCATGTATCTACACATATATGTGTGTATGCACACACACACATATATATATATACCCTTTTTTTTCATATGTCCCTACCCATCAGGATATGCCTCTTGTTTCAAGCAGTTCTCTTTTCTGAAAGCCCAATGCATTTAGTACTACCCTAGGGTGCTAGTTCTTTTGTGAGAAACCAGCATCAAAAGACGACATTATCTGAGCATCCCTGCCACTTGTCTTACTATATTTTGACAATAATTGAGTTCATCAACAAATCTCTAGTAACCACCAGTGAGTAAGTGTTTCCTAGTCTAAAAACCTCTGATCTAACCCCTTAAATCCTCAGAGGCTTAGCGTCGGTTGGCAACAATAATGAGGGAGCTGACTTCCTATTCAGTTTTCTCCTCTAGGAAGAAGACCCCTTGAGTGAAGATTTCTTCTGGCCTGAATGCAAATAAACTCTCTTTTCCTGAGAGAATAGCAACACTGAAGTCACTTCTTCAGTCCATGTGGTGCTAGCATACAGAATGCTGCCTTAGAATCACAGAATAGCCATTCTCAACAGCAGTTTGGAATTATGAAAGTGACTAAACGTCTGCATACCAGTTGATCTACTGAATACACTGCTAAGCATATCCACCAATTGGAACAAAAATAGATGAATAGCTAGCCAGTTAAATAAATAAATAAATAGACAGAAAGATGGATAAATCCATATTGAGCATTTACTACATGACCAGCACAGATTTAAACACTGGGAATGCAAATACAAGCAAAACACATGGAAAGAGAGCTTTCAAAAATGCTCTCTGGGCTGGAGGGAACCACATAGAGTAACTATTGATGAATTTCTTAGCAAATTGTCCTACATTAATGTACCATAAGAAATAGTAAATGTGAAAGATACAGGGAGACATAGTAAGACTTGTATTATTTGATGCATAATGAAGTAAATGGAATCCAGAAAACATGATGCACCATCAATATAACATGAATGGAAAGAAAAAATATAATAAAAGGTTGTATAATTATAATTGAGATTCCCTTGATAGACAGGTTAGTTTTGTTGAAATTTCTTTCATTAAAAATATTTCTTATAGGGAAAACTCCTTGGTTGAGGAGGAAAGAGAATATATTGTAAAATATATGGTTATTTAAAAACAAAAGCTATAAACAATTTTTCAAAGATATAAAATAAAAGAACCAAAAAATGCCAGCATAGTATCAACATCTACTTGAACAGATTATTTTCACAGAGGAGGAAACTGAGGCACAGAAAGAAAGAACTCATCTAGCTGAGACTAGAACACTTGTCCTTTTGTTCATAATGCACTCCATTTCTATTTCATTTCATTTCATTTCATTTCTCTCCCCATACAGCCTTAACATAGCTAGGGAAAGGTAATTGCTATGGGGGAATTATATTTAGAACCCAAGTAAAATATATCCCTTCTGCTTTATTGTCTGTTGATCTAAAGAGTTGTCCCTTTCCTCTGGGCTAATATGTTTTCCAGTCCTTTTCATTTCCAAAAGATTCCTTTTCAATCCACCCATATTCTTTATAAGAAGTATGAGTCAAAGCTTCACTTCCTCTAAAAAATCAACATAAATTAGAACATTAGGCTATCTGGGGTCAGACAGAGATCAGGACTCAGAGGGAAGGAAATAGAGTACATCATTTCTGTGGGACTTTAGAGAAAACATATCACATCTTTATCCCTCAGTTTCCTCTTTTGTGAATTGTGGAGATTAAATCAGATGATTCTTTGAAGATATAAAACATCACATTTTTAGCTGCTTTGCTTTTTGTAACATTATTCCTTATGTGTGGTATGTTCTCTCTTTCAAATACACATGCCTACCTCATGAAATTCTGTCCACTCTTCAAGGCCTAGGTCGAAAACTGCCTTTTTCCTGAAGTCTTCTCCATATTCCTAATGTCTAGTTGGAAGTGATTTCTCTCTATATGAACTCCTAGCATTTCATCATCCTCATTTATATTTATATTCTAATTTATATTTGTCTGGGTTCCCATCCCTGCCCTGATCTCTACACATTGTACTAAATTGTAAGCTTCCCAAGGACAAATACTCTGCCTTATGAATCTGAATCTTTCAATGGTTAACATAGTACATTGTAGCAAGATGGTTCTTGATAAGTGTTTGATGAAGGAATCACTGCAGTTCCATGACAGAGCTCTTGTTTTCTCTGTATACCAAGAGTGAAAGAATTCTTCCAAGATCTCTCTCCAAAAATTGGGGAATGATGAACTTTCCATTTCATAGACAGCCGACTTTCTGGCTGAGGTGGGTTTTGAGACTGAACTGAACCTCAAAACTCTATGTATATAATCTACATCAATTTTTAATTTTCTCATGAGAAGTGACCAAATAGCCATTTAGACACTGTTATTTCTAACTTTGGATGCAACCTTGCCAATTTGAGAGGTTAGGAAATACAGGAGCCCGACTATTTATATATGGCAGTTGCCCTTAGAGATACTCTCCCTACACCTAATACATTTGTTTGGGGAAGAAAAATGGTAATCTTCGGAAGGAAAATTTCAATCCCTGGCGAGGATTACCCAAAGATGAGGAAGACACAGCAGAGACACAGCAAATGTGAATTATTGCTTCCAAATTGTCATAAAAAAATTACTGTTTTGATGTTTCAAGTGTCAACTTCAGCATTTACTAGTGCATGTTACGTCTTTACTAATACATCCTTGTGAGCCTTTTGCATTAAACATTCCTTCTCTGTAGAGGAACTCAGAGTCTTCTAATCTGTTCCTTATCAATTAGCCAAATATGAATTAAGGACTCACTATACATCAAGTTGTGTTCAAATTATTATAGGAATTCCATCTATTTAATCCTCAGAAATGGTCATCCAGGGGTGGCTAGGTGGCATAGTGGATAAAGCACTGGCCAGCTGTGTGACCCTGGGCAAGTCACTTAACCCCCATTGCCCGGCAAAAAAAAAAAAAAAAAAAGAAAAGAAATGGTCATTCAGTTTCTGATGGAAGATATCCAACAGATGGAAACCATGGCATCTCATAATAATTCATTTAACTATGGGATCATTTCAATGTTCAGGAAGGTGTACTCCCTTCTACTGAAACCATCAAACCAAAATTTGCTAACTTGTTCCAGTGGCTCCTATCCATCCATGACCAAGTATAGCAAGTCATGTTCTTCAACAATGTGACATCTTCAAATATGAGAAGACTATTCCAATTGTCCATGAAGCCTAAAGAGTTTCAGTCTCCTATCCCTTCAATTGATCATGAAATGGCAAGTTCTACAGGCCCTGTGCCACACTGGTTTGCCCTCCTCTCTCCAATGGTCTTGTTAAATTGAAAATCTCCTTAAATGTCCTGCTTCAAACTAGAAATAATGATCCAGAAGTAGCTCTGTCAGGTTACAGACTATGACTTCATTTGAGAGTCAAAGGTGAATAAGCATTGAGAAAATATGTAACGAATGCCCAGCACTGTGCTACTTTATTCCTCACAACTCTGGAAGCTGGTGCTGTTACTACCCCATTTTACAAGTGAAGCAACTGAAGCAAAGAGGTTTAAGTGCCTTGCCTATGGTTACATGGCTAGAAAGTTTCTGGTCACATTTTAACTCAGGTGTTCCTTACTTTCAGGCATGGCACTTTATCCCCTATGCCACTAAATGCCTCTAGTGTTCAATAATTCATATAAATTCAACACAATGTTTTCTCTTATCTACTCTTCGCTTGACAATTCAGAGAAATAAAGGCTCTGGACTCATATCTAGTAAGACAAAAGAGAACAGGAGGACTGAAAACCACTGTCATCTGCCTTGTTTTGGCCTTGAGACTCTCCCATAGTCACCCAGAGGATGATTTTAATTGGCGTTGTTCTCTCCAACCAATTCTGCTGTAAGCACTCCCACACATTGCTTCTGTTTCATTTTCTGTTTCCATTACAGAGTGATGAAGTTTTTTGTTTTGTTTTTCTTTTTTGTTTGTTTTTTTGTTTAATTCTTTGTGACTTTCAAAGCTGCTACTTTGAGTGCCTTGTCTCATCTGTTCTTTGCCTCTCAGATTCTGGAATAGGGATGGTAGTGAATTTATTTGGCAAATATGGCTCTCCCATACGTTCCCAGCTCCTCTTTTCTTCCCTTTGATCCTTCTGGGCATTCACCATGCTTCCCTTGTTCTTTTTTTGGGCATAACATCTCTGACATAGATGACAGACAAAAAGGAGATTGTGCTGGCTTCATGGTATTTTTTACTTTATTGTCCATAACATTTCTATCCCAAAGAAGAGAGGGAGGGGGAAGAGGGAAGAAAGATAAAAGGTAAGGTGAAGATAGAAAAAAATTACAAAGACAAAAGAAGAGAGAGTGGGGAAGAGGGACAGAAAATGACAGGTAGATATGGATAGAGACAGATGGAGAGAGGACACAGAGACACAAGGAGACATACACAGAGACAGAAATTAATACAGAGAAAGAGAGAGATCAACATAGAAAAAGAGAAAGGCAGAGAACAAAAGAGAGGAAACAAAATGGGGGAAAGGGAGAGGAAGGGAAGATATGGGGAGGAGGAAAGGGAAGGAGAGTGACAGAGGAAGAGTGGGAGGTAGAGGAGAGAAAGAAAGAGAACTACAAAAAAGAAAATGATAGAGATATTAAGTGATAGGGAGGGAGGGAGACAGACAAAAAGAGGAAAAGATACAGACAAGAAGAGACAAAGAGACAGACCAACAATGAAAAAGAATAGTCAGGGAGAAAGGGAGGGAGGAAGAGATGTTTCAGTTTCTTCCTAAAACATCTTCAACAGTGGCTTATCTCATAATGTTCACCAATACCCTGTAGAAGTTTAACATATTGAGGCCAGGGTGAGAAGAATTGACTGAGCATTGACTGTGAACCAGGAGCATGTTATTTCAAGGCAATAAAACAAATAGATTCAGAGTCACCACGTGGGCATATTCCAAGCAAGACCCTGGCAGTACCTGGAGTTTCAGCTCCACTGGCTTGATTATTTGTCTGGCTGTTTACTTTTCCTTTCCTTTCTGTAATTATTCTGCCCCCAGCCAGGGTTTTGTTCCTGTGTGTTTGCCTGTGTTTTGTTATTCTACTTTAGCCTCTTCATTACTAGAAAATGCTTTTTCCCTCAGCTCCCTGTCCTGATCAGGATATGTCAGGAAATCGCTCATCATTACACAGGACACTCTGTTCAATTAAGGAAACCTTGGTTAGTCTTGTATTGTGCTCAGGGGGTTGGGTGCAGTGTTGCTACAAAGCCAGAGCCAGAAGAACACAGCTGACAAGCACAGACTGTGTGGATGCTTGGAGGGAAGTGGGGAGGTTTTACTCTTTAGGGATGGGCTGAACTTAGGCAAAAGATCATAGGATTGTAGATCTGCAATGCAATGCAAGAGGGGTATGGCTATTTTCCACTCTAATGACAATGATGGTGGTGGTGATCATGAATGATTGCCTTTATATAATATTTTAAGGTTGGCAAAGCAATTTCCACAGTGTCACTTTCAATCATTAGAACAAGTTTGGGAGGTAGATGCTTTTATTAGCCACATTTTAGACATAGGAGGAAACTGAGGCAGACAATGGTTAAGTAGTTTAATTTTCCCAGAGCTTTACAGTTACTGTCTCAAGATGGATTTCAACTCAGGTTTGTTTGACTCTATCCCCTATATCCTTGAGCTGCCTTTATATTGTCCTCCTGCCTTCATTGAATAGATGAATAAGTTGAGGCCCAGAGAGATTATAGAAAATAGGATCTTAGATTAAAAATGGAAATATCAAAGTCATGTAATCCAAATGCCGCATTTTACACCCAAGGAAACTGAGGGACGCAGTGATTAAATGATGTGTACAACAGAGTTGATAAAGCACTTATTGAGTCTTTACTCTGTGTTACTGTCAGACACTCAGACAATAAGGTCTCAGCGAAAGGATTTACACCTTGGTCCTCTTACCCAAAATACATCATCCTTTTACTGTTATTTGCCTTATTTTACAGAGGTTTATGGGGTGTTCATGGAGGAGGAATAGCATCTTTGGGGTGAGGGCATTCCAATCCCTTTTCATTTAGAATTTTTATTTAGAATTTTTTTCCTCAAGTTACATGTAAAAACAAATTTTAGCATAAAGTTTTTTAAAAAAACTTTGCATTCCAAATTCTCTTTCTCCCTCCCATCCCCCCTCTAAGAACTCAAGCACTTCAATATAAGTTATACATGTGAAATCACGAAAAACAATTCAACATTAGTCAGGTTGTGAAAGAAAACAAACAAAAAAACTTTAGAAAAATGTACTAACAAAAAATTATGCTTCAATCTGTATTAAGATACCATCAGTTCTTTCTCTGCAGATGGGTTGCATTTTTCATAAGTCCTTCAGAGTTGCCTTTTCATAGCTTTTTATCCACCTTTGGCATCCACCTTCTTTCAAATATCACCTGTAGCTCCAAAAAACTATAGCATATGCAGTAGCCACACTCTGGTAAAAACCATCTCCACAGATGGGCTGAACCAGATTGAGGGTAAATGAAGGGATGAGTGAAGACTTCCCTGACAGAAAGAGTGGACAAGAGCAATTTGACCCAGTGGCCTTGAAGGCAGATGAGGAAGATGCTATGGAGTGCTTAAAGCTCTGTCAGACATGGAAGATGCCAAGGTCATCCACTCTATCCTAGTCCATCACCAGTTATCTTGACTTTTGCCTTGCAGCTTAGACTATGAAGATACTGGAAGAGGGAGACTGAAGACTTTATTCAACTCTGCCTCACTTACATCTAATTTACATGCTAATGGAAAAACTACCTTGTGACTGTGTTGTCATTGGTGCACTTTAAAAGAAAGGACAAACAAAAAAAAATGGTAGGTCTTTTCAATGGGGTCTTTTCCAACTTTGATTCTTTAATTTTATCAATTAAAGCGTAAAATCTCTACCTCCAAGGAGTTGCTCCTCTAATATGGTATATACAGTAAAGAAAGAATTTAATGAATACAAAGAAATGCCTACTACAGAACAATAAAAAATACAGTATGGATTCATAATTCATATAAGTGGTAAGGCTTGATAGATTAGAAAACATTAAAATGTGGGGAGGGTGCAATTGCTCAGAGAAACAGTGTTCATTGCAAGAACAGCCAGAAGTTATGATCAAAGGCATGGAGATTGAAAACGGCAGTAGAAGTAATAAGAATCAACAATGGACACGTAGTTAGGAGCCAGTTTTCAGAGTGTCCAAAATGAAGGATATAAAAATACTGAAATCAGAAAGGCCTGTTGGGAATTGAGTACAGCAGCACAGCTAAAAAATGAAAAGGATATGATAGTGGAAGTAGGAAGGCATAAGCTTTGGAGGGATTCAAAGGAAATTAAAGCTAAAGAAACAAGAAAACTGGGAGATTGACAAGATACAGGAGAGGGAAGGTAAAAGGAAGTGTGAAGGATGCTCCCCAGTGTGATTCAGACATAGATGATTAAGAAGGCAGAGACTTCAGAGACCATAAAGTTGGCAAGTAGGACATGTGTTGAAAGAAGATCAAGAATTCAACTTTTGAAAATCAATTTTGAGGTGCCAGAGGGACATGTTGATGTAGATAGCTCGCAAGGAGATGGAGATTAGGGACTGTAAATCAGGAGATATATTGGTGAATCATAAGTATTGAGGTGATGCTTGAGGGTATGAGATCATTAAAATAAAGTTTGAAGAAGGAAAATAGACAGCACAGGAAAGGCAGGGGAGCAGAGGTAAAGAGTAGGAATAGGAAGGAAGGAGAATGATGGGAAGGAAAGAAAGCAAAAAGGAAGGGAGTGAGAGGGTATAAAGAGGAAAGGAAGAAAGCAGAAAGGAGTGGAAGGATGTGAATGAGAAGATGGGGAGGTAGAAAAATGGAAGATGAACGAAAGTGAAGACATGGAGAGGGGAAAACATGACAATATATGAGGACAAGAAAAACAAACACCACTCCTAATGGCAAAACCAATGTGTCTGGATGCTTTAATTAATATCATGAGTATAGTCTTTACTATACTATTAAAATGCTTATTTTCTAATCTCTAATATTGGATGGTTGTTTTTACCTTGAGATATTCTGAGCAACCTTTTAACTAAAATGAAACAAAACTTACAACTCATTTCAATCACCCTTTATTATTCAACATGTAGTTCTATATATTTGGAAACTTAAGAATTGAATCATCATGTTTGACTATTGCAAGGAGTGGGGTCTAGTTGAGTAAATCAATCAACTTTCTCCACCCTATTGAAAGTGATGATATGCTAAATTCTGATATATTTATCAAGTAAGAACACATCTGACAATCTACTAGGAATAAACAAGGACTAAATGTCTTCCAAAGGTTAATAGAAAGTCTGTTCAAATGGGTTGAGAAATGTGATCATACATTGTTAAGCCTATAGAAAACTAGGAAGTTAGTTTGAATTGGACTTTCAAGTATCTACTAGGAAAAGAAGGGTAAGACCCAGTCTTAAGAATATATCACTTTATTTTTTAATAAACATTGAATTTAAAATTTTGAGTTCTAAATTCTATCCTTTCCTCTTTTCCTCCACTTCCCTCCCTACTCCATGAGGTCGAGCAATCAGGTATAGGTTATACATGTACAATTTTGTAAAACATTTCTATATTAGTCATTTTGTATAAGAAGACTTGAATAAAAGGGGGAAAAGAAAGAAAGAAAGACTTCCAAAGTTCACAAGGTCCTCCTATGACTAGGGTTGTTGTTGAAGGAGAGAGAGAGAGAGAGAGAGAGAGAGAGAGAGAGAGCATGCTTCAGTCTATGATTAATCAATATGTTTGTTTTTTCTCCTTCTAGAGGTAGATAGTGTGCTTCATCACTAGTCTTTTGGGATTGTCTTGGATCATTCTATTGCTGAGAATAGCTAAGTCATTTGCTGTTCTTCATCAGACAATCATGCTGTTACTGTGTACAGCATTCTCCTGGTTCTGTTCATTTCACTATACATCAGTTTATGTAAGTCTTTCCAAAATCTTCCCCCTTGTTATTTCTCATTACATGATAATAGAATGTGTCACTTTTAAGTCTTGGCTTAGACATTCTTTCCCTCACTACTCTAATCATGGGTGTGTAAAATGTTCAGGGGTATAAGGAGTCTTTAAGAAGGACTAGTACATCTGGGGTAAAGGCTTGCCAAGCCTTTTTCAGGGCTACTCATACATCTTTGGTGTCAACCCAGTATTCAACTCTCATGTGTATCTCCAAAAAGTTGTAGCATGCCCAGTGGCCACACCCTGGTGGATGGACTAAACCATGTGACAGGCCTCAAGCATGTTGTTGAGTTATGAGGGTGTCTATCCCAGGCATGTGAGGACTTGTCCTGGTGGAATAGGCTCATGAGAACAATTTATTCCAATGATCATAAAGACAACTGAAGAAGGTGCTATAAAGAGCTCAGAGCTTGGTCAGACATCAAAGATGTCAAGGTCATAAACTGTACTTTGGATCATCACCAATTGTCTTGATTAATATCTTGCCAGTGGACTTTAATGACTCTGGAAGATAAAATAAGGCTGATGACTTTGTGCAACTCTATCTCACTTAAGATGAATTCACATATGAGTCAAGACATCACCCTATGATGTCATTGGACCTCTTCAAAAATGAAGGACAAACAAAAATAACCCTAATCATAGGGGGAACTTGTGAACTTCAGAAGTCTAGAGGACTTTCTGTTTCCCAGTTTACCATTCAACTTCCTAGGAGTACCTTTGGAATACCTGATAGATGTATTTTCGTAACGCTACAAAGAGCCCAGCTGAAAAGCCACATCCAATCTAATGAGAATAGCTTAAGGAATTAAACAAAATTACTTCCAGAAGTTATGAGTTGCCTATTTATTCCATTTTCCTTTGTAGCACGATCCATCTTTTCTCTGGACTTTGGACATATTAGTGGGAGAATGAGTAATACACATTAAGGTGATATTTTATACCAGCTGGTCTTATGATAAAACTTTGTTGGCTACCTCATTTCTAAAAAAGCTAATTAAGGGGCAGCTAGGTGGCACAGTGGATAGAGCACCGGCCTTGGAGTCAGGAGTACCTGAGTTCAAATCTGGCCTCAGACACTTAACACTTACTAGCTGTGTGACCTTGGGCAAGTCACTTAACCCCAATTGCCTCCCTAAAAAAAACAAAAGTAATAAAAAAGCTAATTAAGATTGGCTGACTAATTGATATCAACTAGCAAGAAGGGTGGCACACAGATGTGAGCTCATGAAAGTCATGTCATTAGAAAACCCATCCTATGCCCTTTCAACCCCTCACATAGACCCTGGAACCCAATCCTGTAAGATTAGGGTTTGGAAGAGTGGCCATAAAACATAAATATGTTGTTTCAATTTGAAACACTGGCTTTGAATAGCAATCTTTTGTTTATTTCTGTAATTGTATATTCTTAATATTCTTGTATAAAAGATACTTGTGTATTTATCTTACTTCTCCTGTAAGGCTATAAATCTTTGAGGATAGTGAGTATGTTTCATTTAATCTTGGAATCCCCTTGAGTTCTTACTTCGGTGCATACAAATGTTTGTTGAATGGATGTATAAGTGAAAGGAAAAATACAGACTATAGACTGGGATAAAATGGCTTAGAATGTTAATGGATAGCCATGTTAAATGTATTTTCTTGAGTTCCTATGCTGCCTTTATTACAAGTACTTCAATCTCTTTTATCAATCTTTATAATATGAAGAAAGAATGAAGTTTGTTAGCTGAAGTCTTGCTGTGTAATGGAAAGAGGAACTGTGGGAAGATGAGCCTGAATGTCAGTGTTAGCTTTTTAATTCTGACTCTGCTATGAATTAACTCTATAATTTGAGCCCAGGTATTTGAGGTCTCAGAATTTCGTTTTTCCCCATCCTCTGTAAAATAAGGGTATTGAATTATGTTACTTCTTTCCATGTCTACCATTCTATGATCTCTATTTTTTTAGTTGATCATGATGTAAGTCCAGTCACAATAGTTTATAGAGGCAACTAATGTGAGGTCAATGCATAGTCTTAAACACCATTATATTCCCATTTCCATCACATTGCACCACTAACAGAGTTTTCTATATTTTCAGTGCTTCCTCACCCCAAAAGTCTATCCTTAAAACATAAACAATGTAACACCAAAACAAAACAAAACAAAAGTTAAAACACTTGCCTCTAGCTATCTTGGTAGAGTAGGGAATCAAAACTAATCTTTTTCGTTGGCTTCCATATTTCTTTTTTTTTAATCCTTGGTGACTCTCAGGAACCTAATCTTGTATTCAGGGATTTACCCTTAGGCAAATAATCTTGAGTTTCTTTTTTTCCCCCACTGTAACATCTAGGGTTAAATAAAATCACTCTTCAAACTAGAAGGCAGCTTTGGGAAATGCCTAGATCCATGGAAAACCATTTCTTTTATTCAGATGAGGAAATGAGAGTAGGATCTAGTTGTTCTTTAGCCAAGAAATACTAGCATTTAGACCTAGTTACATTTTAACCAATGGGAAATGAAGAGAATTCATATCTCAGTTGGCTAAAACATTAGGCATAACATTACTATGGACAAATGAAAGTTGTATTTAGACACTAGGATATAAGTCAATCTACCTTTGATTACCAATTCAGAAGGTACCATCAGGTGTCTACAGCATGCTAAAATGAACTTCCATTACATTCTTCCCTAAAATGTTTGTTTCTCAGAGGGTTGTGAAGACAATCATCTCCAAGTTCACAGCTCAGACAAATCTGCTCTTTGCTCTCAAAAACTTGAATTATGGCATTCCAACTATATCAATTGTATTTATTTTCTCTAATTATACACAAAGTGTTATCAATAACTGCTTATTGGCTAATAAATTTACTTGACTAATACCTAAACTGTTACCTACAATGATTTGTATCATTTTAACACCAATGGTATTTTGTTGAATCTACATTGTTGCTCACAGTTGGACAAAAATATTTTCATGCTTCTAGTTGATCCAAAAAACAATGGACACTATGTGGCATTTGTAGAAATAATGTGAAAAATGTGTGAAGAGTCTGTGGGCTAGTCACATACTTTTGTTTGTTTGTTTGTTTTTGGGGGGGCAGGTCAATGAGGGTTAAGTGACTTGCCCAGGATCACACACCTACCAAGTGCCAAGTGTAGGAGGCCAGAAGTGAACTCAGGTCCTCCTGAATCCAGGGCCTGTGCTTCATCCACTGAACCACCTAGCTGCCCCCTAGTCACATATACTTTGTTAGTAAACAGAGCATATGAAAGGATTTAAAACTGGATAGCTAAAAAGACTATAGCCAGACTATAACTAGATAAAATATAATTAAATACAAGAGAAAAGCATCATAATATAGTGTGGTGTTTAAAATCTAAACTGTGTGTTCAACCTTAAATTAGAAGCTTTAGCACCAGTCTGTGGGCATTAAGGCTTTATTAAAGCATACTAGGTTAAAAGAAAAACATGTGGAGTTCATAAAGTTAAGAAAAGGCCTATCTAGCCTAGAGTTCCAGCCTAGTCAAGTTCTTCCTCAAGTCCTCTGCCATGATCCTGCTTCAACCACAACCCAGAAAACTGAGTGTGGAAACTTTTTATAGGTCTGGAGCAGAGTCATTCCTTACATACTGCTTCAAGCTGATTGGTTAGCATCATCCAAATCCATTGGTTCACTGGACTTGAAGGTGGTCTGAGTTCAAAGTCTTTAGTTTCTGAGAACAATACCTTCTTAAGGGCTAGCCAGGTGTGCTTACTATCTAGTTAACTTGAAGTAGGCTAATCAGCAGTCAATCACTCTCACTTAATTCAAGCAGTTTAGATTAATCTCCAGGTGGCCCTTTGATTATCTGCTAAATCCCATTATTTTATCATGATAGTATTATATAGTGGTATGTACTCAACATTAGATTTCATTTGATCTACTTTTGAGGGCAGGTGTAAAAGAGATTAGACTTACTGTACTTGGCCCTGGAAGGAAGAATCAAGAGAAAATGTTAGTGGGGATTAAAAGTAGGGGAAAATAGCTTGATATAAGTGCAAATTTCCCAGAAATTAATGTTATCCAAATTTCTATGTAAAATTTTAACTGGGTAGAGAGTCCTGTCCCCAATACCCTATTAAAAGTCTTCACCTAAAGACTAGATGACAATTTAGCATATCACAGAAAGGATTTTCCTTTATTCAAGCCTCTCCCTACTGTGGTCCTTCCTGCATTCAGCTGCCAAACTGATTTCCCTAAAGCTTAGTTCTGATTGTGACACTGCCTCTATTCAACAAACAGCAGTGCCTCCTTCTCACCTCCAGAATCAAATATAAAATCCTCTTTTTTGTTATCCAAGTCCCCTTATAACTCGCTTCCCAAATTCTAGATTTCTTACACATTGTGAATAATCTTTGATCCAAGGACATCGTCCTCCTTGCTATTTGTTTAACAAGATACTCCATCTCTAGACTCCAGGCAATTCAAATAACTATTCTCCATACACAGTAGCCCCTCTCTTCTGATCTGTGCCTCTTGGTTTTCCTTCTTTCCTTCAATCTCCCCGAAAATGACACCTATAAGAAGTCTTTCCCAACCCCTCAGTTCCAGTGTGTGGTAAAAAGTTTTTAACAGTCGGTTAGTGAATATGAAAAGACACCAGTTTTTGAAGGACCACCCTTTCAGGGAGGAGATCGTGCTGTGTACTCCACCTCCACCTGCTAGACACTCCACTTCCGGGGTGCAAACTTAAAAGGCAAAGAGAGAATGGAAGTGAGGTCTTTTGCCTGCTCTCCTGGTCCGATGACTGGCGCTGCACACAGATGCTGACGGAGGTTGGACTCGGCCCCGCTCTCTGTAGCAGCACGTGCTTGACGCAGCTCTCCCCCTTAAAGGTGACCTGGGGTTTATGGTGAGTTTTACATGTAATATGGACTAAGCTTAGACTTAAGACTATTTGTTTTGTATTTCTACTTTCCTATCCCTCTAATCAACATCACCTTGTAATTTCCAAACAATAAAAGCTCTAACTAGAGACCAGAGGCTTCTTCCATTTACTAGTCTGGGAGATAAATAAGGGAAAGGTTAAAAAGGGGAGATTAATGCTCTAGTATCCAATTTTAAATCTCACAAGTGCTTTCCTTCTTTTGATTATTTGGAATTTATCCTGCATGTACCTTTTTTGTTCATCACCCTTTGCATTATATCTCCTTAATCTGAGTATGAACATCGTGAAGGCGGGACAGTCTTTTAACTTTCTCTCTATTCCTAGTTCCCATCACAATGCCTGATATATTACAGACACTTAATAAATTCTTATTGAGAGGCAGCTAGGGGGTGCAGTGGATAAAGCAGTGGCCATGGATTCAGGAGGACCTGAGTTTAAATCCAGCCTCAGACACTTGACACTTGGTAGGTGTATGATCCTGAGGAAGTCACTTAACCCTCATTGCCCTGCCAAAAACAAACAAACAGAAGGTCAGCTATGTGTAAAGTAGACATTTGGGGCAGCTAGGTGGCACAGTGGATAGGGCACCAGCCCTGGATTCAGGAAGACCCGAGTTCAAATCCAGATTCAGACACTTAATACTTACTAGCTGTGTGATGCTGGACAAGTCACCTAACCTCAATTGCCTCACCAAATATATATAAAATAATTCTTATTGACTTACTGGCTTAAAGATCTGGGATATAGCAGGAGAAACAATAAAAAAAGAGATGCAATTTGAATTACAGGGAGTGGGTTCAAATCCCTCATCTGATAATTACTACTTTAATGACCTTGAAAAAGTCACTGTTTCATTGGATTGTTATTCCCTCTTCTGTATCATGTCAAAGATGGACAAGATGTTTTCTTAAGGCCCTTCAAATCTAGATTTATGACTTTTTTATCTACTCACTGCAAACATGACCTTAGGCATGCTACTTGAGTTCTTTACACTTCACTTTCCACATTTTTAAAATAGAGGGGTTGGACTAGTGAATATCTCAGATGCCTTCCTCACTCTACTGCATAATGCTTATATGACTCTAGACACCCATGAACAGTAGTGCCTCATTTTATTAATCTGAAAAATGAAGTGGGTAGAGAAAATAATTTGTAAGATCCCTTCCAGGTCCAAAAGCTGTGATCCACTCCTAATCTGGGACCCCAATGCCTAGCACAAGGACTGTAAGACATTGAATAAATGCTTGTTGGTCGATCTATTGACTGACTCTAAATATGACTCTTGCTAATATTGTTGTGGTTGTTGTTGCATGGATCTTAATAAGTCCTTTCATCTCTCTGAGTCTGTTTCCACATTTGCAAAATAAGATGATTGGACTATGTCAAATGATTTTAACCTAAGACACCTGATCAAGGCATCCATGAATAGATTTCAGGATATCTATGAAATTTGTTGAGGGAAAAGAAATTATAGCTTTGTTTTCACTAACCTCTAATTAAAGTTAAGCATTTATTTCAATTTCCTTTTTTTTAATGTACTGGGGAGTCCACAGGCTTTCCTGTTATATAAATTTTTTGGACTTAAAACCATTTAAGAAGCTTTGGGCAAGGGGACCTCTTAAATCTCTCCTATATCTGATATGCTAAATCTCTGATTTATAAGATCCCTTTGAGTGAAAATCCAGTTTCAAACACTTACTAGCTTTGTGACCCAGGACAAGTCACTTTATCTATCCCTTCCTTTTCTCATTTCGAAAATTGGTGGATTGGTCTAGATCCCTCTGAATTCTCTTTCAGCTCTAGAACTCAGAAGTTTTTATTCTTTAAGTTCTGCATGTTTACAAATCTGTTATCTAATATCCAATTTGTTTGTTTTTTTCCCCTAATTGGGCTAAATGTATGAAATGTGTCACATTACACCTAGAATTATGAATAAGGAAGAAATCTTCCAGAACAAAGCCATAGAAGATGCTAGCAATCAATAGGCACAGTCAATCAAAGGGGGGCAATTTCCAGGTTTATTCAACATAGTGCAGCAACACAATGCAATAATCATGTTCATCTAGAGAGTCTGGAGAACAACCAGAGGAAACAGTTTGTTATCTTCAGATTACTTAGGAAATATCACCCTGCAATTACTCTAGACTAAGATTATGTTTTAAAAGTTTCATCATTGGGGCAGCTAGATGGTGCAGGGGATAGAGCACTGGTCCTGGAGTCAGGAGTACCTGAGTTCAAATCTGACCTCAGACACTTAACACTTACTAGCTGTGTGACACTGGACAAGTGACTTAACCCCAATTGCCTCACTAAAAAAAAAAAAAGTTTCATCATTGGATTGATTCTAAGTATAAATGACAATTTAATACAAGTCAGTAGACCAATTAGAACAATGTCTTCTTTGTCCCCTTTCCTCTGAGCCTTTGCTTTGTTTTGACTTCCACCCACACCCCACATGCCATCAATGTCTGTTCACTGCTCAATTAACAACCAAATAAAAACTGAAACTTCATTTAAGGTGATCAATCGTATCCATTGGTAAAGTTTCCTATTCTTAGTCTCTATGTTTCTGTCCCCATTTTCATCAGAAAACAAGGAGGCTGAATTGGCTAATTAGCACATTTCCCTTGTGAACACAAGAGCCATTGTGGAAAGCTACTGAGCTCTCTGAGGTAAAGGAAAAGAGTTGTTAACATATAAGAAGATGTTATGGAGAGAAAATTGGGACTATTTTAAGGTGCTGGGTTCATTATCCAAAGAAATATTCCTCCTGAAAGGTCACCTTAGTGACAATGCAATAAGAATGAGAATGGTGTGTAGATGAAGGAAAGAGGTGATTAGCCTTCCTAAAAATATGTAATACACGGACAGTTAGGAATACAATAGGGTACCCAGAAACAAACAAAGAAAGCTTTTATTAAAAGGTATTAAATGAATGAAGGAAGATCAAGAAATACAATAAAATAATTTTTCTTCTCTTTTAAAAATGTCCCCTCTCCTTAACACTGGGCATACTTATTGCCTTTAATACTTATTTGTCCACCAGATTTTATTGTTGCCGTTTGTCTTTCATTCTTTATTTTTCTCTGCTTAGAATTTTATTCTCCAGGGGCAGCTAGGGGGCACAGTGGGTAAAGCACCAGCCCTGGATTCAGGAGGAACTGAGTTCAAATCCGACCTCAGACACTTGACACTTACTAGCTGTGTGACCCTGGGCAAATGACTTAACCCTCATTTCCCTGCCCCCCCAAATAATAATAATACAGATATAGGGAAGAACGTCTTCACCTTCCTCAAAAGTGGTTTGCTTCCTCCCCCAATCTGCCTTTCCATCCTTCCCCTCTTCTCCCCCTTCCCCTTATATCCTTCACCTGCAACTTTACTTCAGGGTAAAAATATATTGCTATACCCCCTTGAGCATGTATGTTATTCCTTCTTTGAGCCAATTCTGATGATAGTAAGGTTCACTCACTCTCCCACTCCTTCCCCTTCTTCCCTTTCCCTCCATAAGCTTCAACTTATTTCTTTCAAGTGAGCACCTCTCTCCAATCCATCTCTCTCCTTCCCCCTCCCCTAGTCCATTCCTCCTACCCCTCAATCCTATTTTTTTTGATGAGGCAATTGGGGTTAAGTGATTTGCCCCAGGTCACACAGCTGGTAAGTGTTAAGTGTCTGAGGTCGGATTTGAACTCAGGTCCTCCTGAATCCAGGGCCAATTCTCTATCCACTGTGCCACCTAGCTGCCCCTCTCAATCCTATTTTAAAGATGCCATAATGGGTTAGCTAGATGGCACAATGGACAAAGAACCAGCCCTGGACCCAGGAGGCTTTGAGCCCAAATATGGCCCCAGAAATAAGACACCCCACCCTACTTGCCCGACAAAGAACAAGAAGTACAAGGATAAACAAAAAATAAATGGTTTACAGAAAATATCCCTTCACATTCAGTTCTGACCTGTGACTTCTAAGTATATTCCTTTGAGCTACCCTAATACAGAGAAAGTTCTTATGAGTTTGAAATATTATCTTCCCATGTAGGAATGTAAACAGTTTAATATATTTTTTTTAAACGGGAAATGAGGACTAAGTGACTTGACCAGGGTAAGTATCAAATGTCTGAGGCCAGATTTGAACTTAGGTAATTCTGAATGCAGGGCTGGTGCTTTATCCACTGTGCCAACTAGCTGCTCCCAGTTTTAATATCCCTCATGATTTCTTTTTCCTTGTTTACCTTTTTATCCTTCTCTATGGTCTTTTACTTAAAAGTCAAATTTTCTATTCATTTCAGGTCTCTTTATCACAAATGCCTAACGTCTTCTTTTTCGTTTAAGTCACATTTTTCCTCTGAAATATCATACTTAATTTTGCTATACAGGTGATCCTTGGCTGTAGTCCCAGTTCCTTTGTCCTCTGGAATATCATATTCCATGCCCTCTGCTCCTTTAATGTAGATGCTGC
The DNA here is from genome assembly GCF_019393635.1 of Dromiciops gliroides. Lineage (NCBI taxonomy): Eukaryota > Metazoa > Chordata > Mammalia > Microbiotheria > Microbiotheriidae > Dromiciops > Dromiciops gliroides. The sequence goes on from NC_057862.1 coordinate 685,233,516, forward strand.
CAGATCTTGTTTTACCATTATTGTCAATCACAGGAATTGAATCGCTTTTTTCTAGCTGCTTACAATATTTTCTCCTTGACCTGGGATCTCTGGAATTTGGCTATAATATTCCTGGAAATTTTTCTTTTGGGATCTCTTTCAGGGGTGATTTGTGGATTCTTTCAATGTCTATTTTACCTTCTGCTTCTAGAATATAAGGGCTATTTTCCTTGACAATCTCCTGTAAGATGCTGTCTACACTCTTATTTTGGTCATGATTTTCAGGTAGTCCAGTGATTTTAAAATTATCTTTCTTGGATCTATTTTCCTGGTCAACTGTTTTTCCAAGGAGATAATTCATATAGCCCTCTATTTTTTATTCATTTGGATTTGCTTTATTGGGTCTTGGTTTCTCATAAAGTCATGTGATGAAATAATGGGATTTAGCAGATACTCAAAGACCCACCTGAAGATTAATATAGACTGATTGAATCAAGTGAGAGCAATAGACTGCTGATTAGCCTACTTCAAGTTAACTGGATTGTAATCACACCTGGCTATCCCTTAAGAAGTTATTGTTCTCAGAAGCTAGACTGTGAACTCAACTTGAGAACACCTTCAAAACCAATGGATTTGGATGATGCCAACCAATCAGCTTGAAGCAGTGTGTAAGGACTGCCTCTGTTCCAGACCTATAAAAAGCTTCCACAATCAGCTTGCTAGAGAGTTCCTGATTAAAGCAGGCTTGAGGACTTGAGGAAGAAGCCAACCCAGGCTGGAACTCTAGGCTAGATAGGCTTTTTCTTAACTTTCTGCACTCCTTGTGAATACCTGTATGCTTTAATAAATGTTTAATGCCCAAAGACTGGTGCTGAAGCTTCTAATTTAAGGCAACCACAATTTAGATTTTAAACATCACAGTCACTAGCTTCCATTTCTTCAATCCTAATTCTTAGGCAATTATTTTCTTTAGAGAGCTTTTGTATCTCCTTTCCCATTTGACTCAGACAAGCCTGTGCCCCTCCTCCACCTGGGCCTCCATCTAACTCAAGATTTCTTCCTGGTTCCCTGATTGGTGGGATAGCCAATTTCCTCATTGGGTCCCAGAGACACCCCTGTATTTTCCCTCCAGCCAGCCATTCCGCCCTCTCACCTCACTGTAAGCTTAGTTACAGAACACACTGGTACTACAGCTAATTAGAAGGCTCAGAGGTAAGTTCCTCTTGGGCAGTATGCCTGGGGTCTATGTCAGTGTTATTGAGTGGCTGGACTCTTCTCAAAGTTCAGCATGGCCTCCTTTACTCTGTCTTTTGATAGAAAATAATCTCAGCCCATCTCTTTCTGGGTTTTGCTGCTCCAGGGGTTGTTTTATTGCTGGAGCTCTGTGCATTTAATGTCTTTCCATTACATCTTGTCTCTTCCCCTTGTCCTTCATTCTTAAAGAGAACTATGACATTTTGAAGGTGATATCATAACTTGTAATGAATTAGACTTAATTAAGGATGGGCTTTGGAAAGTAATCAACCTTATTCTTTCCTCCAGAGCCATCTAGGTCCAGTGGCAAGATATTTATCATGACAACTGGAGATTGCCACAGATACAGTTGGAGAACTTTTAAACTAAGGTCTTTCCCACATCTCATTTTGCCTGAGGCAATGCTCATTCAGTGATGAAGACTAGGTGGTAGTTGTTGTTTTAAGTTAATTCTTAAAGAGAACTATGACATCAGGGTGATGTCATGACTTGCACTAAATTGGGTTTAAGTCCAGAGCAATCTGGGTCCAGTGGCAAGATATACATCAAAATAAACTGGATGGGCCTGGATGTTTAAGGCAATTGGGTTAAGTGATTTGGCCAGGGTCACACAGTTAGTTTCTGAGGTGAAATTTCAACTCATGTTCTCCCAACTTCAGGTCTAGTGCTCTACTGTGCCATCTAGCTGCCCCTTAAAGCTAGGTAAGAAAGGAGACAAAGAAAAGCAAAAAGGCAAAAGACTGATCTTTTACCTAGTCACAAAAAATCATTCTGGGAAGGGAAGACCCTCAGGGTTCCTTGCCAAAACAGATATTATTGCAACAAAACAACAAGCAAATTTAAAATAGGATGCTAGAACCCATTTTTTTCCCAAATGTTTTTAACTAGCTCAATATAAGGGGAAAATATTAGAAAATGAGACATAGAAGATGGCGGAGAGGAAGCAGCAAGCTGCCTGAGCTCTCCTTCTGTTCCCTCAAAACGAACATTAAATCAAGCCTCTGGACGGATTCTGAAACTACAGAACCTGCAAAGAGACAGAGAGACACAGTCCTCCAACCAGAGATAATTTAGAAGACTTCAGGAAAAGGTCGGTCTGACTCGGGCAAAAGGGAGGCCCAGCGCAGGGCAGCAACCCAGCGCCGAGGGGGTCGGGGCAAATCAGCAGGAGCTGCGGGTCACAGCCGAACAACTGAGGCTCCCGGAACCTGGTTCAAAAATCTGGTGGCCAAGAAGGACAGTGGAAAAACTTACCTGTACCGGCCGAGAGGGCCACGAACGGCGGGATCAGACGCCGGGGTCTGGCGCCTGGCTGGCCGAGCACAATCAGACAGGAAGTGCAGGACAGGGGATCTCCACACACCCTAAAGGCCTCAGAGTAAAAGCCCGGTCACACAGCACCTATACACCTGCACAAGAAGCCCAAAACAGGGACCCTGGTGCCCCCAGAGCAGACCTCAACTTAAAGAATAAATAAATAAGCTGCAATAATGAGTAAGAAGCAAAAAAGAGCCCTCTCCATTGAGAGCTTCTGTATCAATAGGGAAGAAGCCAACACAAACTCAGATGAGGACAATAGCCTCAAATTGTCTACATCTGAAGCCTCACAAGGGAAGGTGAATTGGTCGCAAGAACAAAAAGCCTTCCTGGAAGAGCTCAAAAAGGATTTTAAAAATCAATTGCAAGAGGTAGAAGAAAAAATGGGGAGAGAAATGAAAGCAACACAAAAAAACTATGAAAAAAGAATCAGCAGCTTAGAAAAGGAAGCTGAAGAAAACAAAGCCTTAAAAAATTCATTTGGCCAAATGGAAAAAAAGCTGCATAATCTCACTGAAGAAAACAATACCTTAAAAAATTCACTTAGCCAAACGGAAAAAAAGGTACATAATCTCACTGAAGAAAACAATACCTTAAAAAATTCACTTAGCCAAATGGAAAAAAAGGTGCATAATCTCACTGAAGAAAACAATGCCTTAAAAATTAAAGTGGGACAGTTGGAAGAAAAGGAATCCATGAGACACCAAGAATCGGTCAAGCAGAATAAAAAAAATGAAAAAATAGAAGAAAATGTGAAATACCTCATTGGAAAGACAACTGATCTGGAAAACAGATCGAGGAGAGACAATTTGAGAATCATTGGACTGCCTGAAAGCCATGACCAGAAAAAGAATCTAGATACCATATTCCAGGAAATTATTAAGGAGAACTGCCCTGATATCATAGAATCAGAGGATAAAATCATCATTGAAAGAATCCATCGATCACCTCCTGAAAGAGACCCCAAAAGGAAAACTCCAAGGAATATTGTAGCCAAATTCCAGAATTATCAGGTGAAGGAGAAAATACTCCAAGCAGCCAGAAAGAAGCAATTTAAATATCATGGAGCCACAGTCAGGATTGCTCAGGACCTGGCAGCTTCAACATTAAAGGACCGCAAGGCTTGGAATATGATATTCCGGAAGGCAAAGGAGATTGGATTGCAGCCGAGAATCTATTACCCAGCAAAAATGTGCATTTTCTTTCAGGGGAAAAGATGGACATTTAATGACATTGGGGACTTTCAATCTTTCCTGGTGAAAAGACCAGAACTGAATAGAAAATTTGATCTCAACATACAAGACTCAAGAGAAGTTTAAAAAGGTAAACAGAGGGGGAAAAAAAAAGTTACCCTATTAGGTTAAACTGTTTATATCCCTACACAGGAAGATAATACTCATAACTCTTAAGAACTGTAAATGTATTTGGGCAGAGAGAAGGACTTTATATAGAGGGTATAAATATAAATTGTCTTTGATGTGATGAAACAAAAGAATTAAGGGGATAAAAAGGGAGTCTATGGGGAGGAGAGGAAAGGGGAGGTGGAATGGGATGAATTATATCATATGAAGAGGTGGAAAAAAACCTATTATAATAGAGGGAAAGAAAGGAGGGGGGAACATGGTTTCAACCCTATTCTCATTAGATTTGACTCAAAGAGGGAATAACATATACGTTCATTGGGATAAAGAAACTTAACTCACTCTTTAGGGAAACAAAAGGGGAAGGGAAAGGGGGGGACTGAGAAGGGAGGACAAAAGCAAGGGAGAAAAGGGTAAAGAAAAGAGAGGGGGGTGATAAAAAGGGAGGGCAGATTGGGGGAGGCAGGGGTAAGAAGTAAAACGTCGGTGAGGAGGAATAGGGTGAAAGAAGGGGGGAAAAGTACAAAGGGGGTAAATAGAATGGAGGGGAATAGACAGTCAGTAATAATAACTGTGAATGTGAATGGGATGAACTCTGCTATAAAACAGAAGCGAATTGCACAGTGGATTAAAAACCAGAACCCTACAATATGCTGTTTACAAGAAACACATTTGAAGCAGAGAGATACACACAGAGTAAAGGTAAAAGGCTGGAGCAGAATATATTATGCCTCAGCTAAAGTAAAAAAGGCAGGGGTAGCAATCCTTATCTCAGACAAAGTGCAGGCAAAAATAGATCTCATTAAAAGAGATAAGGAAGGAAATTACATCTTACTTAAAGGTACTATAGATAATGAAGTAATATCAATATTGAATATGTATGCGCCAAGTGGTATAGCATCCAAGTTCTTAGAGGAGAAGTTAAATGAGTTACAAGAGGAATTAGATAGTAATACTATACTAGTGGGGCATCTGAATCTCCCCCTCTCAGAATTAGATAAATCTAGCCAAAAAATAAATAAGAAAGAAGTGAAAGAGGTGAATAGATTACTAGAAAAGTTAGACATGATAGATGTCTGGAGAAAATTGAATGGGGATAGAAAGGAATATACCTTTTTCTCAGCAGTACATGGCACATTTTCAAAAATTGACCATGTATTAGGGCACAAAAACATCATAGTCAAATGTAGAAAGGCAGAAATAGTAAATGCATCCTTCTCAGATCATGAAGCAATAAAAATTACATGTAAGAAAGAGCCAGGGAAAAGTAGAATGAAAATCAATTGGAAACTAAATAATTTCATTCTAAAGAATGAATGGGCCAAACAAGAAATCATAGAAACAATCAATAACTTTATCCAAGAGAATGACAATAATGAGACAACATACCAAAATCTATGGGATGCAGCCAAAGCAGTGCTTAGGGGAAAATTTATAGCTCTAAATGCTTACATGAATAAGAAAGAGAAAGAGGAGATTAATGAATTGGGCATGCAACTTAAAAAGCTAGAAAAAGAACAAATTAGAAATCCCCAATTAGACACTAAATTAGAGATCCTGAAAATTAAAGGACAAATTAATAAGATTGAAAGCAAAAAAACTATAGAATTAATCAATAAAACTAAGAGCTGGTTTTATGAAAAAACCAATAAAATAGATAAAATACTGGTTAATTTGATTAAAAAAAAGAAAGAAGAAAACCAAATCACCAGTATCAAAAATGAAAAGGGTGATGTTACCACCAATGAAGTGGAAATTAAAGCAATAATTAGGAAATATTTTGCCCAACTGTATGCCAATAAATTTGACAATCTAAATGAAATGGATGAATATTTACAAAAATACAAACTGCCCAGGTTAACTGAAGAGGAAATAAAATCCTTAAATAAACCCATATTAGAAAAAGAAATTGAACAAGCTATTAATGAACTCCCTAAGAAAAAATCCCCAGGGCCAGATGGGTTTACGGGTGAATTTTACCAAACATTTAAAGAACAATTAATTCCAATATTATACAAATTATTTGGAAAAATAGGTGAAGAAGGAGTTCTACCAAATTCGTTTTATGACACAAATATGGTGGTGATACCAAAACCAGGCAAAGCAAAAACAGAGAAAGAAAATTATAGACCAATCTCCCTAATGAATATTGATGCTAAAATCTTAAATAAGATATTAGCAAGGAGATTACAGCAAGTGATCACCAGGATAATACACTATGACCAGGTGGGATTTATACCAGGAATGCAGGGCTGGTTCAACATTAGGAAAACTATTAACATAATCAACCACATCAATAAGAAAACCAACCAAAATCATATGATTATCTCAATAGATGCAGAGAAAGCTTTTGACAAAGTACAGCACCCATTCCTGATAAAAACACTAGAGAGTTTAGGAATAGGGGGAGCTTTCCTTAGAATAATAAACAGTATCTACCTAAAGCCATCAGCAAGTATTATATGCAATGGAGATAAATTAGAGGCCTTCCCAATAAGATCAGGGGTGAAACAGGGATGTCCATTATCACCCCTATTATTTAATATTGTCCTAGAAATGTTAGCTTTAGCAATCAGAGAAGAGAAAGGAATTAAAGGAATTAGAATAGGCAAGGAGGAAACAAAACTATCACTCTTTGCAGATGATATGATGGTATACTTAAGGAATCCTCGAGAATCAAGTCAAAAATTACTTGAAAAAATTAACAACTTTAGCAAAGTAGCAGGATATAAAATAAATCCACATAAATCATCAGCATATCTATACATGACCAACAAAGTCCAGCAGCAAGAGATAGAAAGAGAAATTCCATTTAAAGTAACGGTAGGTCATATAAAATACTTGGGAGTCTACTTGCCAAGACAAACCCAGGAACTCTATGAACACAACTACCAAACACTCTTCACACAAATCAAATCAGATCTAAATAATTGGAAAGATATCAATTGCTCATGGATAGGCAGAGCTAATATAGTAAAAATGACAATACTGCCTAAATTAATTTACTTATTCAGTGCCATACCAATCAGGCTACCTAAAAATTATTTTATACAGCTAGAAAAAATAATAACAAAATTCATCTGGAGAAACAAAAAATCGAGAATATCCAGGGAAATAATGAAAAAAAATTCACAGGAAGGTGGGTTAGCGGTACCAAACCTGGAGCTTTACTATAAAGCGGCAGTCATCAAAACTATCTGGTACTGGCTAAAAAATAGAGTGGTAGATCAATGGAATAGGCTAGGCTCAGGAAATGCAGTAGTAAATGACACTAGTAATGTAGTGTTTGATAAACCCAAAGACTCCAGCTTCTGGGATAGGAACTCAGTATTTGACAAAAACTGCTGGGAAAACTGGAAGATAGTATGGCAGAAATTAGGCTTAGACCAACATCTTACACCTTATACTAAAATAAGGTCAAAATGGATACATGATTTAGACATAAGAGGTGATACCATAGGTAAATTAGGAGAGAAAGGAATAGTGTACCTATCAGATCTTTGGAAAGGAGAACAGTTTTTGACCAAACATGAGATAGAGTATATTATAAAATGCAAAGTGGATGATTTTGATTATATTAAATTAAAAAATTTTTGTACAAACAGAAGCAATGCATCCAAAATTAGAAGGGAGGCAGAAAGCTGGGAAACAATTTTTGAGGCCAGTGCTTCTGATAAAGGCCTCATCTCTAAAATATATAGGGAATTAAATCAAATTTATAAGAATCCAAGTCATTCCCCAATTGAGAAATGGTCAAAGGATATGAACAGGCAGTTTTCTGATGAAGAAACCAAAGCTATCTATTCCCATATGAAAAAATGCTCTAAATCTCTAATGATTAGAGAGATGCAAATTAAAACAACTCTGAGGTACCACCTGACACCTATCAGATTGGCTAAAATGACAAAAAAGGAAGATAATAAATGTTGGAGAGGCTGTGGGAAAATTGGAACACTAATGCACTGTTGGTGGAGCTGTGAGCTGATCCAACCATTCTGGAGAGCAATTTGGAATTATGCCCAAAGGGCGATAAATCTGTGCATACCCTTTGACCCAGCAATCCCACTTTTAGGTCTTTTGCCCAAAGAAATCATGGAAGGGGGAAAGGGACCCACATGTACAAAAATATTTATAGCTGCTCTTTACGTGGTAGCAAGGAATTGGAAGTTGAGGGGGTGCCCATCAATTGGGGAATGGCTGGACAAGTTGTGGTACATGAATACAATGGAATACTATTGTGCTGTAAGAAATGATGAGCAGGAAGAGTTCAGAGAAACCTGGAGGGTCTTACGTGAGCTGATGATGAGTGAGATGAGCAGAACCAGAAGAACATTGTACACAGTATCATCAACATTGAGTGTTGACCTACTGTGATGGACTATATTCTTCTCACCAATGCAATGGTACAGAAGAGTTCCAGGGAACTCATGATAGAAGAGGATCTCCAAATCCAAGAAAAAAAAGAAAGAAAGAACTGTGGAGTATAGATGCTGATTGAACCATATTATTTCTTTTGTTTTGGGTGCTGTTGTTTTTTTTTTCTATTTTGAGGTTTTGCATCACTGCTCTGATTCTTTCTCTTGTAACAGGATTAATGCAGAAATAGGATTAATGTTATTATGTGTATATATATGTGTGTGTATATATATATCTATATGTATATGTATAGATATATATAGATATAACCTACATCAGATTACCTGCTGTCTAGGGGAGGGGGGGAGGGAGGGGAGGGAGGGAGGGAGAAAAATCTGAAAGTGTAAAGCATGTATAAACAAAAGTTGAGAACTATCTTTACATGTAACGGAAAAAATAAAATATCTCAAAAAAAAAAAAAGTAAATGGGACATAGAAGCATGAAAGTGAGTCACTTTTGGCGAGATTTGGTGTACAAAGAAGCTACTTCCTCTAAAAAAGGAATTAATGTACTATCTCAATAGAAGATAATAATAGCACTTACAGGAAACCAACATCTGGAAGGACGGGAGGATGTAGACACAGAGCAGAGATCACATGGCAACTGGGAAGAGCAATGAGTAGAACTGAACTTCTTATGTTGTACAACAGGGACGTTTCTGACATAGGATGATGTTTCTATCCTTATTACCTCATTTATGAATTGAAACTTATAGTTTTAAGGCACTCCAGAAAAAAAAGAGGGTGGTGGATGAGGGGAAAATGTATAAGAAAAAATCTCATGAATGGGTTAAATGGGTTAGGTCAAACCTAGTAAGGCTTAATTCTATGAGGACCTCAAATAATATGAGGAAGAAATAAATATGAATTAGTAAAATAATAAATGATTAAGAAATAGAATAAAATTAATGAAAAGAACTAAAATAAAATTTCCTAGGAAAAAGGAATAAGAAGGTTTAAAAAGATGTTGGAAAGGAGAGAAGGTGCAATTTTCAATTAAATTCCTTAAACAAGCATTTATTGAGTACCTTAAATAAGAAGAAGAAAAAAAAAATGAAACATACTATCCACCTCTAAAGAAAGAAGTGATATTGATGGAACAGATTGAAACATACTATTTTCACATTCTTTCATTAATTGACAAATATGGTGATGTTTTGCATGATCATATATGTGTAACTTATATCAAATTGTTTGCCTCCTTGGTAACGGGGGAAGGGATGGAGGTAAGGTGGAATAGAGATTGGAACAGAAAAACATAAATAAAAATGTTTAACCTGAAAAAAAAGGTGGGGAAGGGTGTGCTAGGAAGGGTACAGGATGCATATATGTATCTACATACATACACATAAATATATATATTGTGCATATATGAGATATTTAGGTCTTTTTAATATAGTAATTATATTTAAACAAATTTGCCCTAAATGTTATTTATGAAACAGTTATATACCTATATATAAAAAATAACACTGCCTGTTTATAAAAAAAGGAGGAGGAAAGATTTAAAATACTAAGTTATATCTACTAGGAAATAACTAGGTATATCTAAATGTAATAACATAGATAATATACATTGTATATGTCATATGTGTATATTACATCTATGTTTGATATATGTATTGTGATGAAATAATGGGATTTAGCAGATACTCAAAGACCCACCTGGAGATTAATCAAGACTGGTACTGAAGCCTTTTAAATTGTGGTCACCAAAATTTAAAAGGCTTCAGTACCAGTCTTGATTAATCTCCAGGTGGGTCTTTGAGTATTACTGTTTCATCTAGGAACACCTGTTCCTAGAAGAAACAAAGGGGGGAATGTGATGAAATAATGGGATTTAGCAGATACTCAAAGACCCACCTGGAGATTAATCAAGACTGGTACTGAAGCCTTTTAAATTTTGGTGACCACAATTAAGATTTTAAACATCACAGTATAAAATTAAATTACAAATCACAGATTTTAAAAAAAGAAATACTTAAGCTTTAAGAAAGAAGATTTAAAAAAAAAACAAATAAAACATAAAACACTAAAATAGGCAAAGGAGAAAGAAAAAAAGTAAGAAGGATGTTACGGATAAAGGATAGAAAGCCACTGGGAATAGGGTTGCCTTAAAGTAGATTAAACAAAACTAATTGTACAGGTAAAGCACTTTCTTAAAAAAGAAAGTGAAACAACAATGAAAAATTCTAATTTATAAAAAAGAAATTAGAGACGCAAAAGAAATTTGATATCAGTAAGCATTTACAGAAGAATGGCAAAAATGGAGAAGGACCTCATTTTCATTCCATATGACCATTCATAGAAGGGGGCAGCAAGGTGGCACAGTAGTTAGAGCATTGACCCTGATGTTGGGAGCACTTGAGTTCAAATATTATCTCATACCCTAGCTGTGTGACCCTGGGCAAGTCACTTATCCCCAGTTGCCTTACAACATCCAGGGTCATCTCCAGTTGTCCTGATGTATATCTTGCCCCTGGACCCAGGTGGCAACAAAGGAGAGAGTGAAGTTGGTCACCTTGCACAGCCCTCCCTCACTTAAATCCAATTCAGTGTGAGTCATGATGTCATTCCAATGTTATTTTCCTCTTTGGGAACAAAGGACAAACAACAGGTAGAAGACAATGGACATGTTTCGTTGGTGGCAAGGGCAGGTGTGGGGAATAAATACAAATGTTCCTAATGTGGATCTTCTAGTATTTGAAAGACTGTCATATAGATGAAGGTATATTTAGAAATAATTCACTTAGCTCCAGAGGAACAGTGGGTAAAACTTGAAGAGGCAGCTTCCTTTTTGACAAGAGAGCTCTCCCAAAAAGAAGTGGGCTATCTAGGGATATATTGGGTTTCTTCTCTTTAGATGTCTTCAAGGAAAAATTTGGTAATCTCTTCTTAGATATGACTTACTATTTTTGAGATAGAGATTATGTATAAGAAGTTAGATGCCACAAAAGATACTTGGAAACATTCCTGAATACACATCTGGCTTCATACCCTCTTCTACAAGATATTATATATAGATAAGCAAACTAACCACTGTCTGTTTCAGTTTCTTCATCAGTAAAAAAGGGTTAATAATAGAACAAACCTCCCAGGGTTGTGAAAATCAAATGAGATAAAGTTTTTAAAGTGCTTTGCAAAAATTAAATCACTAAATAAATGTTTATTATTATTATTAGATTGTAATCTATGGTCATTGCTGTTCTTTCAAAATTACAGACATTTGTCAAAATTTTGCTGTTAGGAAAGTAATAGGTTGGAATTAAAGGATCTAGGTTCAAATTCAGATTTTTCTACTTCTCAACCTTGAGAAAATGGATAAGTTACTTCGGCTCACTGGGTTTCAGTTCCCTAATTCCTAAAATAAGAGAATTGAAATGATCTCTATGTTGATGTTGTTGTTGTTTTGTTTTTCTTGTGCCTTAACAGGGAACATGAATTAAATAGTGAACTGGGATTTATTTATTCTTTTATTAAAAATATAGTTTAATTCTAATCTCTGCAACAGAGGCCTCTTTTTGAAGACAGGAAGGAGGCCTTGCAATTGCCCCACAAACTACACCATGCAAGCTTACATTATCTACTTGGGAGTTTGCAGGGTCCTTGGCATGTATGGGCAATGCTTTCATTAGTCTGGGTGCCTTTTCTGAATACCAATGCCCTAGAATTAATTGAAATGGCCATTGTTAGTGTAAATTAACACAGTAACAAATTAGGGGGAAAAGACTAGCAGGAAACATTGTCATGAAACCAATTTAAGGGGAAAAAATCTAATTAGTAGTTAAAGTCACTGAGTGGCTTCTTTTATAACTCTCAGGGATAAAGTATGTGGGACCTGAACATTTGGACTCCTTATGGGCAGAGGAGTAAATGTAATCATGCTTAGAATACATCTGGCAGGTTAGTAAAAAGCACCATCAGAAGCTGTCCAGGGTCATCTCTGTGTTTTTTCTTGCTTAGAAGTAAAAAATAGCAGTGAGGTGGAAAAAAGAATGAGACAGGTTTTCCTTTCATAGAAATCTTGGTCTGTCTGGGCACAAAGCAAAATCATTAAAGAAAATTATATTAGAAGTTTCTGATCAAGGAACACTCAACCAAAGAAATTGAGACCAAGATAAAAATGAAATCTCCTAGAAATGGATGAGAAATTGAAAAACAAAAACAAAAACAAAAAAACAATCCCAAAACAACCCAAGATTTGAAGGAGAAATACATCACTTCTTGAAACCCTATATTCCAACTCCATATAAATTTAAGATGAAGAAATGGGGGCTTAGAGGCAGGATATAATTTGTCCACCATTATATAACTTAGAAGTCACAAACTGTGAATGTAAAGCCAATTACCATACTTAACCCTTCCCTGACTTTTCCATATTTTCTGCCCTTGGAGCAACAGCATCCAATTTGGATATACTTTTATTCATTTGGGGACAAACAGGCCAATAAATCAGTTGATTTTGCTTTTATGTTCATTCAGAGAAGATTCTAGGAGTCTCAACGTAGATCTGGGAGGAAATTTAGATATCTTTTCTTTGAATGATCGTATGATAGAGCTATGAAATACAAACTGAACTTGTGATTTCTGTGATGTACCAGACACTCCAAGTTGAAGAAATACTAAGTGGCCAAAGAAGATGTGATCTTAGATTTAGAGGTGGAAGTGACTTTAGAGGTCATCTATTCCCAAACCCCTCATTTTATAAATAAGGAGAAAAGAAAGTATTTGTCCAAGGTCACAGGAGTAGCGATTGAACAAGGGGTGAATTGAACTCTAGGCATTTGCTGCAAAATTCAGTGTACCAGACTAGAATCCAAGTCCAAAGGGATACCAGTCAGTTGATCAATTAGTCAAGCACTTCTCAAGCACCTATTATGTATCAAGCAATGTGTTATTCATTGTTCATACAAGTACAAAGCATACAACTATCTTTACTACTATGAGAGTTCATGGTGCCCTGGGCATCTCATTTGGAGTTTTCTTGGCAAAGATACTGGAGAGGTTTTCCATTTCCTTCTTCAGCCCATTTTACAGATGAGGTACTGAGGCAAATGAGCTTGAATAACTTTCCCAGAGTCACACAGCTAGTAAGTTTCTGAGGCTGAATTTCAGCTCATGAAAGTGAGTCTTCCTAATTCCAAGCCCAGTGTACTATCCACTGTGCCACCTAGATTTCCTTAATTTTTTTATGTTAGATACATTAAATATGTAAATGCATATGAATGTATACACATGTGTATATAATGAATGTATTCATATTTATAAATGCATGTCTATAAATATATGACTAATATATGTGGATATATATTTGGATATGCATATAAAGATATATGTGGTGTGTGTTAAACCAATTATATTACATGATAATTCCTTAGCAATGTATTGTAGTATCTTCATTCAAACTGTAGTCCTCAACATTACATCCCCATTATGTATGTGTATATATATATATACATATATATATGGATTATACATGTATGATTCTGTAAAACATTACCATATTTCTAATTTTGTACCAGAAAACTTGATTAAAAGAAAATAATAGTAGAAAGTGAGAAGTAACATGCTACCATTTGCATTCAATCGATATCAGTTCTTTCTTTGGAGGTGGATAGTTTGTTTCATCATTAGTCCTTTGGAATTGTCTTGAACATTGTATTGTTAAGAATAGTTAAATTATTCACTGTTCTTCATCAAACAATATTACTGTCTCTGTGCACAATGTTCTATTGGTTCTGTTCCCTTCAGTATACATCATTTCATACATGTCTTTCCAGACCTTTCTGAAGTCATCCTGCATGTCATTTCTTATACTACAATATTATTCCATCCCCATCACATACCACAGTTAGTTTAGCCATTCCCCAATTGATGGGCATTTCTTTGGTTACCAATTGCACTGATCTACCTCTCTATTCTTATCCAGTAGCAGATTATTTTAATAATTACCCCTTCATAATACAGTTTGAGATATGGTACTGCCAGGCCATCTTCTTTTTCATTTTTTCATTGATTCCCAAGATATCCTTGAAGTTTTGTTTCTCAAGATTAATTTTGTTATTATTTTTTCTAGCTTTATATATTTTTTTAATAGATTGCTTGGTATAGCACTAAGTAAATAAATTCACTTAGGTGGGATTATTATTGGCTCTGCCTACCCATGAGCAATTGTTTTTTCACATTATTTAGATGTGACCTTCTTTCTGTAAAAAATGTTTTGTAGTTGTGGTCATCTAGTTGCTGTGTCTCTCTTTGTAGGTAGACTCCCAAGTATTTTATATTGACCATAGTTATTTTAAATGGAATGCTCTTTCTACCTGTAGTTGTTGGATTTTATTGGTAATATGTAGAAAAGATAATGATTTATGTATATTTATTTTATATCCTGAAAATTTGCTAAAGTTGTTAATAATTTCAAGTAGCTTAGTAATTGATTTTCTTGCATTTTCTAAGTATAACATCATACCAACTGCAAAGAGCAATGACACTTTTTTTCCTCCTTGCCTATTCTAATTCCTTTACTTTCTTTTTCTTCTCTTATTGCTATAGCTAACACTTTTAGTACAATATTAAATAATAGAGGTGATAATGGACATCTTTGTCTCAAACCTGATTGTACTGGGAAGGCTTTTTAGATTATCCTAAATGCTTGCTGATGGTTTTAGATAAATAGTAGTTATCATTTTAAGCTAAGCACCTTTTATTCCAATGCACCATAAGGTTTTTAATAGGAATGGGTGCTATATTTTGTCAATGGTTTTTTCTACATCTATTGAGATAACCATATGATTTCTGTTGCTTTTGTTATTGATATGTTCAATTATGCTGATAGATTTCCTAATTTTGAACCAGCCCTGCACATCTGTTATAAATTCTATCTGGTCATAGCGTATGATCCTTATGATTTATTACTGTAACCTTCTTGCTAGTATTATATTTAAAATGTTTACATCAATATTCATTAGTGAGATTGGTCTATAATTTTCTTTCTCTGTTTTAGATCTTCCAGGCTTGGGTATCAGCACCATATTTGTCTCATAAAGGAATTTGATAGGACTCCTTCACTTATTATTTTCAAATAATTTATACAGTATTAGGATTATTTTTTTAAAATGTTTTGTAGAATTTACTTGTGAATCCATCTGATCCCGGACATTTTTGTGTTTTCCTTTTCCACAGTGTATACATTGTTTATAATGTCCACTTACTAAAGGGGTCCACCCCCTTTAGTTTTTTTTCTGTTTGTAATGTCCACCTGCTAATAGAGGAGTGCCCCCTTTAGCCTTTGTTAATGTGTTGCTCAATTTCTTTTTCTCCCTTTTCATTCGCTTTACTTTGTTAGTCATAGGTATCTGTAACATTATTGCTTCATGTGAGGAAAGGATGTTTCTTCACATGAAACACAGTGGGGACTGTGAGAATTGGAATGACACAACCTGCTGGGAGGGACATTGTGACCTCTGGCCTGAAAAGAAAACATGGGACTTTGGCATCCAGAAGTTGTGTCTGCCACCTGTGGGTCCAGTCAATCAGTGTTACCAGCCAATTAGCTTGGAGCTGTGTGTGTGGACGGTCCTGTTGCCTGTTTCACATAGTTCTTCTGGGAGAAGCTACAGAGAAGCAAGGTTTTTTCAGTTCTAGACTTGGGGCTTGGTGGGAGGACAGAGGATTGCCTTAGATAGCTAGACAAAGGCTGTTTTATCTTTCTCTGTCTCTCTCTCTCTCTTATGTGAGTTAAAATGCATTGCACAAAAATCTTATTGTTTTAGACCCATGTGTTACTAGCCAGTCAAGTTATCTTTGAATGCTGCTGATCAATTAAAAGTCATTCATAAATAATAACTAACATTTGTATAGAACTAATCATGTGGTAGGCGCAATGTTAAACACTTTACAATGATTATTTGATCCTCACAGGCTTGGAGGTAGGTGCTGTTATTATATTTTGCAGATAAGGAAACTGGGGTTAAGTGATTTACCCAGGGTCATAAAGATAGCAAGTGTCTGAGATTGGATTTGAAATCCAGTCTTCTTGACTCCAGGCCTGGTACTCTATCCACTGTACCAAGCTTCTGGGTGAAACAAAGGCATAACCCACTGAGTCCCAACTCAGCAACATCCTTAGAGGATTGAGACAAAGGAACTGGGAGAAAGATGAATACATACACAGATGAATAAGACCCAATTCTTGAATTTAAATGATATAAATTAATTTCTCATACCTTGATTTTATTCCAAGTACAAGTTAAAAGTAGGAGATAAGGCACTTATACACTTAAATAATACAAGTTATTGGAAAAGAACATAAGAAGATACAAAGTTCTCAGAGATAAGGCCTGAACTTTATTATTATAAGGACTCACTGGATGAGGTGACTCTCTTCAGTAATTTAGGCCAATAATTTCTCTTTAAATTATATTCTTTGAGAGGCAATTAGAACACTGAGCTGTTAAGTAGCTTGTTGTTGTTTTTCTTCAGTTATTTCTGGCACATAAGACTCTCTATGATCCATTTTGGGGTTTTCTTATTAAAGATAGTGGAGCTGTTTGCCTTTTCCTTCTCCAGCTTGTTTAAAGCGGAGAAAACTGAGACAAACACGGCTAAGTTATTTCGCAAGAGTCACATGTAGAATAAATGTTTTAGGCTGGATTTGAACTCAGATCTGCCTGATTCGAGGCCCAGCACTCTACCCACTGTACCTCCTAGATAGTTCAGAATAAAGTAGCTAGTATTAATCAAAGACAGCATTTGAAGTCAGGACTTCCTGACTCAGAGGTGACAATCTATTGTGCTCTAATGCCTTTCAACCAATATTTGTTTCAGTCAATTTGGTATAAAGAAAATAACACCAATTCTGAAGTCTGAGATTCACAGCTTCAAATCCCTTCTCTGACCCTTATTACCTATGTGGTAATATATAAAAGCCTACAAAATTTATTTACTCCTGAGCCTCAGTTTCTTCATCTGTAAATGGAGACATTAGATTCAGTGGCTTCTAACATAAATCCTAGTTCTATGATTTTATAAGGTGTCAAAGGAAAAGTGATATTTTAGCTGGGACGAGAGATGAGGGAAGATTTTAAGAAAAGTTAATAGTGGAAAGAAAAGGAAAGTAGTCATGAAGTATGAATTACAAAACAGTGGGCAGTTTTAATTTCACTTCAATAAGATACATTTGAAAGTGCCTATCCAATCATTCAGTAAAAAACAAAGAAACTTAACATTTTAAGTGATTACTATGTGTCAAATCTTGCTGATTCTTTCCCAAGATGTGTTGAATTTGTCTCTTTCTTTTAACTCACATCCTCATTCAATCCCTTAGCACATCTCCCCTGCATTACCATTTTGTATACAAATTGGTCTCCCTGCCCCAAATCTCTCCCTTTCAGTCTGTCCTACATTTAGTTACTAAAGTAATTGCCCTGAAGCATCACCCTGGTCATGTTACTCCCCTACTCTGGATGTTTTGATGACTTCTTCTTGTGGTTGAGTCTTTTCAGGCGTGTTTGACTCTTTGTGACCCCTTCTTGGAATTGTTTCAGCAAAGATACTGGAGTGGTTTGCCATTTCCTTCTCCAGCTCACTTTACAGATGAGCAACTGAGGTAAACAGGGCAAAGTGACATGCCCAGGGTCATACAGCTAGTAAAGTTCTAGGACCATTTTGAATTCAGGAAGATAAATCTTCCTAATTCCAACCCCAGAGCTTTATTGACTATGTCACCTATTCCCAATAACTACTTACTTCATGGTAAAAATACAAACTCCCTGTATTTGGCATTTAAAATCCTTCATAGCCTAATTCCAGGTCATCATTGCTGTCTCTTTCCTCATTATTCAATCAATCAATCAGTAAACATCTATCAAATTGAAGAATCAAAGACAAAATAATTCTGCCCTTAAAGAACTTCTATTCCATTTGCAATTTGTGCTTTCTGCTATAGGAATTCTTGATTTGCCTACACACTGATACATTCACTGATTCTGACACCCCCACCCTAAAAACAAACAACTCCACGACCCCCCAAAAAATCAACCAGCACTTTCTTTTATTCTTCATCATTTCTTAATGCATCTATCTCAGTACATGTTTCTTTACACTTAAGAGAATTTAAGAGCTTTGAGGGTAGGAAGTCTTTTTTACCCATTGCCTAGAACAGTATTTTTCACATAAAACATTTTTATTAAATGATTGGTGAACCAGATTGCATTCCTTTAAATAACAGTATTTATAGGTAAATACAAAATGCCTTCATTTTTATAATTATTCAAATTTTTTTTAATCCTAAATATAAACTTCATATAAGAGGCACCTACTGAGATGTTATCACAGTCCTCTCTGCTTCTCTCATCTTTTTTTTTTCTCTGTTCAGTCAGTTTGCTTTCCTCAGATAATGAGAAGCAAACTAACTTTATTTAGCATCATAAGGGAACTCAGAGGAACCCAGATCTCTATAGTGTATAAGTGGCTAAGTGGTTAGGATTAATATCCCGGCCTGCTCAGAAAAGGCTCTTGAATAAACACTTCTTTTTCTTTAAATGTTGTAACATGTTTTTGTTTTACTTATTTTTAAACTTTCAAAAAAATGTTGGCCAAGATGGTGGAGAAAAGCCAGTAAACTATCTGAGCTCTCCCAAATTTCCCTTAAAAACAACATTAAATAAAGCCTCTAAACAGATTCTGATAATACAGAATCTACAAAAAGAAAGAGAATCACAATCTTCCAAATGAAGATAATTTAAAAGACTTCAGGAAAGGTCAGTCTCACATGGGCAGGGGAGGAGCACAGCTCAGGGTGAACGGGGTTGGAGCAAGTCAGCGGGAAGCAACTGAGGCTCCTAGATCCTGGCTCAGCAGGCTAGTGGTGCAGTGGACCAGTGTTGAGATCCACCAGCACCAGCTGAGAGGGCAGACTGCCAGCTAGGGGGCCACCCACATTACGGGTGCGACCAAGCCTGTCTATCACAGTGTATCAGAGGCAAGCCCAGGGTGGTGAGAAATCCACAAGCTATAGAGGCCTCAGAACTGAAAGCCAGAAACACAGCCCCTATCTCCCAGCACAAGAAGCCTGAAACAGTCACCTTGGTGCCTGAGGATTGGACCTCAACCTTAAAAAAAATAATAATAAGCTGCAATATGAGCAAAAACAAAAAAGAGCTCTCACCATTGAGAGCTTCTATATCAACAGGGAAAAGGCAAATGGAAACTCAGATGAGGACAATAATTCCAAATTCTGTACATGTGAAGCCTCAAGAGTAAAGATGAATTGGTCTCAAGAACAAAAAGTCTTCCTAGAAAAGCTCAAAAAGGATTAAAAAAATTGATTGATAGAAGTAGAAGAAAAAATGAAAGCAACACAAGGAAATTATGAAAAAAGAATCAATAGCTTGTAAAAGGAAGCACAAAGAATCAGCAGCTTGGAAAAGGAAGCACAAAGATTGACTGAAGAAAACAATTACTTAAAAAATTAATTTGGCCAAGTGGAAAAGGAGGTGCATAATCTGACTGAGGAAAAAAATGCCTTAAAAATTTGAATTGGAAGTTGGAAGCCACAGATTACATGAGACACCAGGAATGAGTCAAACAAAATCAAAAGAATGAAAAAATAGAAGAAAATGTGATACACCTCATTGGAAAGACAACTGACCTGGAAAACAGATCAAGGAGAGACAATTTGAGAATCACTGGGCTTCCTGAAAGCCATGATCAGAAAAAGAGTCTAGACACCATATTACAGGAAATTATTAAGGAGAACTGTCCTGATATTATAGAATCAGAGTATAAAATTGTCCTTGAAAGAATCCACTGATAACCTCCTGAAAGAGACCCAAAAACGAAAACTCCAAGGAATATTGTAGTCAAATTCCAGAACTATCAGATGAAGGAGAAAATACTCCAAGCATCCAGAATGAAGTAATTTAAATATCATGCAGCCACACTCAGGATTGCTCAGAACCTGGCAGCTTCAACATTATAGGAGAGCAAGGCATAGAATATTATATTCCAGAAAACAAAGGAGTTTGGATTATAGCCATGAATCTATTACCCAGCAAAACTGATTATTCTCTTTCAGGGGAAAAGATGGACATTCAATGAAACAGGGGACTTTCAAGGTTTTCTGATGAACAGACCAGAACTGAATAGAAAATTCTATCTTAACATACAAGCCTAAAGAGAAGTTTAATAAGGTAAAACAGGATGTAAAGTAAATCCACATAAATCATAATCAGTTCTATACATGAACAACAAAGTCCAGCAGCAAGAGATAGAAAGAGAAATTTTATTTAAAGTAATGGTAGACAATATAAAATACTTGGAAGTCTGCTTGCCAAGACAAACCCAGGAACTCTATGAACACAGTTGCAGAATGCTTTTCACACAAATCAAATCAGATGTAAATAATTGGAAAAATATCAATTGCTCATTCATAGGCCGAGCTAATATAATAAAAATGACAATTCTACCTAAATTAATTTACTTTTTCAGTGCCAGGCCAATCATACTACCTAAAAATTATTTTATAGAGTTAGAAAAAAATAATAACACAATTCATCTGGAAAAAAAAGTCAAGAATATCAAGGGAAATAATGAAAAAAAATGCAAAGGAAGGTGGGCTGGCTGTACCAAATCTGATGCTTTACTATAAAGCAGCAGTCATCAAAACTATTTGGTACTGGCTAAGAAATAGATTTGAGTATCAATGGAATAGGCTACACACAGGAAACACAGTAGTAAATGACTTTAGTAATATACTGTGTAAAAAAATGAATTATTAGCTAATCTAACCTGGAAAAATTATATAATTGGACTTCTGAAAAATTATAACTACATGAAAAATTGTAAGTTTAGGGAAATTATAATTGGGCCATAAGTCCCATCTGGGTCGCCATTCAAATGTAAGAATATTTTGAATGACTAGCCTAATTTGGGGGGACTAATCTATTTGAGCGACTAATCTGGGGACTTTTGACTATTTGGCTATCTGACTGCTATTAATTTAGCATGGGCCGTTTATAAAGTTCCACCATACTGCTCCACTCCTAAAATTGATAAGCAAAGGATTAAGAAGCCTCTTAACTAAATAATCAAAGCAGAGTTTATTTATGAGATACAATTTAAAATTTTGAATACAGGGAAATAAAACATACAACCTGTTGGCCTCTCTTTTCTCTCTTCCCATTCCTTCTCATCTGCCAGCCTCCCTGTCTTGTCCTTCACCTCCCTTCTTGCTCTTAGCTTTTTCTCCTTCCCCTCTCTCTTAGCCTTTCTAATCTCATCAGCAGCCCTTAGTTTTGTCTGCTGGTCTCCTCTTCTCTATTCCTAGTCCTTTAGCCTTCTCCTGCATCTTTGTAGTCCCCATTTAGTCTAACCCCCAGGTCTATATATATCTTTCTTATCTCCATTCAAATCTCGGGGTTTTTAGCACCCACACACCAAGCTAATCTGCCAGTCAGGGCTGCGGCTGGGGATAGGGGGATGCTCGAGCATCCCATGCCACAGAACAGGCTATGCCAGAGCCCCGGCCTAGATAAGCCCAGAATCTCTGGGATAGCTCCGCTCTGGGTGGAGGAAGCAAGCACTCCCATCACCCAGCTGTCTGACCTGGCATCTTGTACAGCCCACGTGGCTTTTTGGCTCAGCTGAAGCAGAGGCGGAAGGGCACCAGCACCTCCCACATAGAAGAGACCCTGAGGGCCTAAGGCTTTCTAATCTCAGCCTAAAGGTAGGGCCCCCAAATCAAAATAAATTTCCACATCTGTTTGAAAAACTCAAAGACTCCAGCTTCTGGGATAGGAACTCTATATTTGACAAAAACTCCTGGTAAAACTGGAAGATACTATGGCAGAAATTAGGCATAGACCAACATCTTACACCTTATACTAAAATAATGTCAAAATGAGTACATTATTTAGACATAACAGGTGATACCCTAGGTAAATTAGGAGAGGAAGGAATAGTCGACCTTTCAGATATTTGGAAAGAAGAACAGTTTATGACCAAACAAGAGATAGAGAATATTATGAAATGTAAAATGGATTATTTTGATTGCATTCAATTAAAAAATTAAAAAGTTTTTTGTACAAACAGAAGGAATGCAAAATTAGAAGGGAGGCAGAAAACTGGGAAACATTTTTTATAATCAGTAGTTCTGATAAAGGCCTCATTTCTTTTTTTTTTGTTTTTTTGAGGGGCTATGGGGGTCAAGTGACTTGCCCAGGGTCACAAAACTACTAAGTGTCAAGTGTCAGAGGCTGTATTTGAATGCAGGTACTCCTGAATCCAGGGCGGGTCCTTTATCCACTGCACCACCTAGCTGCCCCCTAAAGGCCTCATTTCTAAAATATTGGGACATAAATCAAATTTATAAGAATCCAAGTCATGCCCCAATTGAAAAATGGTCAAAGGATATGAACAGGCAGTTTTCTGATGAAGAAATCAAAGCTATCTATTGTCATATTAAAAAATGTTCTAAATCACTATTGATTAGAGAAATACAAATTAAAACAACTCTGAATTAGTACCTGACACCTATCAGATTGGCTAATAAGACAAAAAAGGAAAATAATAAATGTTGGAGAAGCTGTGGAAAAATTGGAACACTAATGCATTGTTGGTGGAGCCCTGAACTGATCCAACCATTCTGGAGACCAATTTGGAATTATGACCAAAGGGCTATGAAGGTGTGTATACCCTTTGACCCAGCAATACCACTATTGGGTCTTTTTCCCAAAGAGATAAAAAAAAAGGAAAAGGACCCACATTCACAAAAATATTCATATCTGCTCTTTTTGGGTGGCAAGGAATTGGAAATTGAGGGGCTGCTCATCAATTGGGGAATGGCTGAACAAATTGTGGTATATGAATGTAATAGAATTCTACAGTGCTGTAAGAAACAATGAGCAGGAACATTTCAGAGAAACCTTGAAGGACTTTCATGAAATGGTGATGTGTGAGATGACCAGACCCAGGAGAACATTGTACACATTACCATCAACATTATGTGTTGATAACAGTGATAGACTTGATTCTTCTAAGGAATACAATGGTACAAGATAGTTCCAAAGGACTCATGATGGAAAATGCTCTCCAAATCCAGAAAAAAAAAAAAGAACTGTAGAATATAGATGAAGATTAAGCAATACTATTTCTTTTGTTTTTGGTGCTGTTGTTTTTCTTTTTTGAGTTATTTTTTCCTTTTTTGCTCTGATTCTTCTCTTATTACATGATGAATGCAAAAATATGTTTTATGTTATTGTACATATATAACCTATATGAGATTACTTGATTACTTGATGTCTTGGAGAGGGGGAAGAGGGAGAGAAGGTAGAGAAAAAAACACCGAAACTAGAAATCTTATAAAAACAAATGTTGAGAACTATCTCTACATGTAACTAGAAAATAATAAAATACTTTCAAAATTAAAAAAATGTTATTCAGGGGTGGCTAGGTGATGCAGTGGATAAATCCCCAGCCCTGGATTCAGGAGTTCCTGAGTTCAAATCCAGCCTCAGACACTTGACAGTTACTAGCTGTGTGACCTTGGGCAAGTCACTTAACCCCCATTGCCCTGCAAAAAAAAAAATGTTATTCAACAGCAATAACAACAACAAAATGTTGAACCCCAAATTCTCAATATCCCTTTAGTTCTTCCCCCACCAGTTGAGAAGATAAGCAAATGTCATATCAATTATACATATGAAACCATGTAAAATATAGTTCAATATTAGCCATATTTAAAAAAAAACAGAAAAAATAAGGAAAGTGGAAGAATATACTTTACTTTCACTCAAAGTTCATCAGGTCTCTATCTGGAGCTAGAGAACTTTTTTTTTTCTTGAGTCCTATAAATTTTATTGGATCATTGTATTTATAAGAGTAGATAAATCTTGCGCAGTTTATCATTGTTACAATACTGTATTGCTATGTATAAAAAATTTCCTGTTTCTACAGTTAAAATAGCACAGTAGCATTCCATCAAAATCATATACCACAACTTGTTCAAACATTCTGCAATTGATCAGTGTCTTCTCTATTTCCAATTCTTTTTTACCAGAAAAAGAGTGGTTATAAATATTATGTGTGCATATGTTTTTCTACATATATTTATCAAATGATGAATTATATGTATGTACATATGTTTGTACACAAGCACACACATATTTTTGTGTGTATATATGTACATTTATGTGTGTGTTTACAAAAACACATATTGTGTGTGCTTGTGTCCTTTTCCTTCTTCATTTTTACTGATCTCTTTGAGATACAGACCTAGTTGATGTCTTTCTCAGTCAAAAGTTTTGTCATAGTTCCAAATTGTTCTATAAAATAATTGAAACAGTTCACAACTCTACCAACATTACAATTTTAAATTCCCTCCTGTAATTGTCATTTTTTTAGGTGATATTAGTCAATTTGATAGGTGAGTGGATATTCCAGAGTTCTTCTAAGGTGCATGTATTTAATCAATAGTTTTTGATAGCATTTTATGACTCCAGATAGCTGTGATTCTTTTTTTCTTCTGAAAACTGCCTTTTCATATCCTTTGATATTTTGTCAATTAGGGAATGGCTCTTCTTTTTATAAGTGAGGCTCAGTTCCCTCTATATGTGAAAAATGAGACCTTTATTAGAGAAATTATAAAAAAAAAATCTTTCCCAGTTTCCCATTTTCCTTCTCATTTTGGCTACATTGGTTTTTTTTGTACAAAAATGTTTAATGTCATGCAATCAAAATGCTAATTTTATATTCTGTGATCCTCTCTATCTCTTGTTTGGTTATAAACTCTTCATAGATATGACAGGTAAAATGTTACATGCTCTGCTAATTTGTTTTTAAGATGTCACCTTTAAATAAAAATGCTGTGTGCATTTTGACATCATATTGGTATGTGGCATGAGATATGGATTTATGCCTATGTTCTAGCCAACTACATCTAAATTTTCCCAGATTTGTTTTCAAATAATGAAAAAAGCCTTGCCCCACAAGCTTGCATCTTTGGCTTTATTGTGTACCTAATTTATCCACTAATCCACCACTCTATTTTTAGCTAGTACCAAACTGTTTTGATGATTACCACTTTATAATATAAATTCAAATCTGTTACTCCTATACCATCTCCCTTCATATTTTCCCCATTGATTCCTTAATACTCTTGATCTTTCTTTCAGATGAATTTTGTTAGGATTTTTATAAGCCTAAAACTTATTTGATATTTGTATCGATATGACACCAAATAAGTAAATTAATTTTTGGTAGTATTGTCATTTTAATTATGTTGGCTTAGTCTACCATTGAATAATAATTTTTTCTCCAGTGGTTTAGTTCTTTATTTATTAGTATGAAAAAAGATTTATAATTGATTTTATGTATTCTTCATTATATCTTGGTAGGTAGACTACAATGTATTTTATAATGCCTGCAGTTATTTTAAATGGAAACTCTTTCTATCCTTACTGCTGTATTTTGTTGGTAATACATAAAATTTTGATGGTTTATATAGGTTTATTTTATATTCCTCAATTTTCTTAAAGTTGTTAATTGTTTCAACTACTTTTAGTTGGTTTTCTTGAGTTCTTTTAGTGTACGATTGTATCATCTACTATGATGATAATTTCATTTTCTTATTGTTTAATAACTAATATTTCTAAAAATATTAAACAATAGTGGTGATAATGGACATCATTAATTTATCCCTGAACTTGTTAATGAGGTTTTTGAGTTCATCCCTATTACAGATATTGATTACTCTTGATTTTTAAAGGATACTATGTATCCCTTTAGGAAACAGTTCATTTATTCCTGTGTGCTTTTTAAAATTATCATTGAGTGTTATTTTTTAAAATATTTTGTGGAATATAGGGATATTCCTATTGTAAGGGGCTATCTAGCTACACTGTCTAAAATATTTAATGAATGGTAACTAATGAATTATAAGCTTTAGCAAGAGTATTTAAGTGTTTAAGTATTTACTAAAGAGCATTGGGACCAGGGTGAAAAGTAAAAATCTAACTATTTGTAAGAGACCCCATCATTCGACCTGACATGTCAAGGTCGGGAACCAAAAGGACCCAATGCCTCCTGTGAAACTGGGAACATCCCCTCCACATGCACACACCCAGCTCCAAGCTAATCGGTTGATAGCTTTGATTGACAGTACCCATGAGCAAAGTTCACTTCTTGATGCCAAGGACCTGACTGCGTGGCTTGTCCTCAGATGCCTTCTCCTCATGGTGGAGCTTTCCTATAGTAACTCTCCAGCAGGTGGCATTACTCCAATTGTTACACTATGAGATCTGTTTTTGTTAGTGACATGTTAAATTTTGCTTATAATTTTCTTAATAATCAACTGAATGGGGGCAGCTAGCTGGCGCAGTGGATAGAGCACCGGCCCTGGAGTCAGGAGTACCTGAGTTCAAATCTGGCCTCAGACACTTAACACTTACTAGCTGTGTGACCCTGGGCAAGTCACTTAATACCAATTGCCTCACTAAAAAAAAAAAACAAAAAAAATAATCAACTGAATGAACACATAGCTATATACACTTAACAGTGTTCAGGACTTTAACATATGAGTCCGGAGCATATTTCCTTGAATGAGAAATGTATCTCTACTTGGATTTTGGATGAACTGTCACATAAAATTTAATTCTGATTCCTTAATTAATTTTTATGATCGTATCACACACCCCCACCCCATTCATTGAACTAGTATGTTAGTAGACAAATGCCTTTGTCACTGCATTCTGTGAGGACATTTCAAAGGACTTTTATCATTAATTTTTTTATAATTATTCAAAACTCTGCTGAATTGTCAAATCATCTCTGTGTGGACTTATCTCCATAAGGATTTCAATCTTGACCTATCCATGCTCATGAAAATTAAAACATTTTTTTTCTCTTTTGTCCTATTAGAAAATGGTTCATACTCATTTAATTTATGTGACTCATTCAGGTTTTTTTATAAGTTCTCCATTAGGGTCCATTGAATTTGTCAATAATGTTTCTTATTTTCTTACCAATAGGCCAGAAAAATCTTCCATCAATCATGCTCACACCATAAAATCAGCTCATTTGATCATGTTCATTCTTTTGGTTTCCCTTTAAAAAAAAAACTTCTTTGTTTACTCTATTAAAGCTGTCTGAAGGCCACCATATACAATGCCTTTCTCCTTGAATGGTTTCCATTTTCAATTATTTAGATGATATAGCATTTAATATGTAACAGAAGAAATGAAAATAAGTCTGCAGATGTTCAGCTGACACAATCCTCATATGGTGTTTGGTATATAAAGGGACTTTCTAGAGTTATTTCTAGTCAACTAAAGCTGGGAGTGGGTAACATTTAAAAGGTACCAGTTAATGTTGACCCATCACTTTATTTCTTAATCCTTCTTGCCTTATGATTAGGAAAGACAAACAATGTGAGGTGAATGGATTTTTGCTCTCCTTATCCAAGGTTGATATATGGACAGAGGAATAGATTCTGCTCATCTTTGCATCTCTGAACATATATTTTTCCTGTCTCTGGGTGAAGTTTGAAGAAACGATTATGACATTTGATGATTGTTTGAAAAGCTAAAATAGTGAAATACCCTAGGTGTGGGAAATGAGTCTATGATGGGTTTTGAAGACAACCACCTAGCATTGAGAAGCCCAAGACTAAAAACATCCTTCAAGAAGTCCCCAAACTGTAGCTGTAATATGAAATTATATAGGAACAATGACTGATTTAGACATGAGCTTGTCAAGGACAATGCAATGGAAAAACAGTAGTAAGCCTGAACACACCCTTGCCAGACTCCAAGGTGGTAATGGTAAGGTTATGCACCAGAAGTATTGAGGCAAATGTATTTACTTCTAGTCTTGCCAGACATGTAATATAAATACTTTCTTTGTAAAAATTAATAGATGTTAACTGGATAAATGGAGCTTATATGATATTCCCTAAGAGTTCAAAGTGGGAGAACATAGTGAAACTGGGATTCAAGCAAATAGTATTATGGAGCCATCCCAACCCCAAGGAGCTTTGCCTAGACCCCTGAGGAGGGGTGTAATTTGCTTTGTTCTGGAACTGTGAGATCAGAATAATTGCTACAAGTAACATTATTTTAAAATAGTGAATGTCTTAAAATGTCAGAAAATTTAACTCCACAGCAGAGAGATGTTTAATGAGTAAAATTTCAAACTTTACAACTAAGTTAACACAGGTCCTAGAAACTGAGGGAAATTGATAGAGAAGAAAAATTTGGTTCTGTAATCAAAGGACTTGGTTAAAAGCCCACCTCTGATATCTAGTAGCTGTATTATCTGGGTCAAGTCACTAAACCTTTCTCAGATATAACTACCTAATCTAGAGAATGAGGATCAAGAATAGATGAACTCTGAGGCTGTTTATGGCTCTAGCTCTTATATCTTAAGAGACAAATCAGGCAAGTTTAAAGTCAAACCAAATACATATCATGATGGGATGCTAACATTAAATTCTAATTACACTGCACTGCTTTCTCCCAGGCAAGAGAAAGCAGAAAGACACCCAAAACACTTCAAGATCTAATTGAAGGTATCATTTCATGAAACCTCTGGAGAAATGTTAAGACAGTTTCCATCATGTTTATTTTGTCCTTTATGCACATGGAATTTTTAAGTCCTTTATGTTCCCTTATAATGATATGGAGTGTTATTTTTACAGGCTAAAATGATTAATCTTACACTGATTGTAGGGGATCATATTAGGGAATAGGACGCATGCAGCTATTATTTCATTAATGCATCTGGAAAAGAGAAGATTATATTAGTAAAATGGGAGGGAAAGAAAGAAAAAAGAAAAAAGAAAGAAAGAAAGAAAGAAAGAAAGAAAGAAAGAAAGAAAGAAAGAAAGAGAAAGACAGGAAGGAGGAAAGAAAGAAGAAAGGAAGGAAGGAAGGAAGGAAGGAAGGAAGGAAGGAAGGAAGGAAGGAAGGAAGGAAGGAAGGAAGGAAGGAAAGAAGAAAGGAAGGAAGAAGTAAAAAATGACAGCAAATATTAAACACATATAAATACATATACATATATATGTATGTATATACATATATATATATATGTATGTACGTATGTATCTATCTATCTATCTATCTATATTCAAATGCACACTCTCTCTTTCCCACTCTCTTTCTCTCCCCTACACAAACTAAGGAGAGTTAGCTTTCCCCAAGCTTGAGTTGACTGTCAGAAGAAAAGTAAAGCACTGTGTGAGATTTAAAATTGGATATTAGATCATAAATCTCCCCTCTTTAACCTTTCCCTTAATTTATCTCCCAGACTAGTAAATGGAAGAAGCTTCTGGTTTTCTAGTTAGAGCTTTTATTGTATGGTAGTCACAAGGTGATGTTGATTAGAAGGATAGGAAAGTAGAAATACAATACAAATCGTCTTAAGTATAAGCTCAGTCTATATTCCGTATAAAACTCACCAAAAGCTGAAAGCCACCTTTGGGGAGAGAGAGGGAGACCTTGTCAAGCATGTGCTGCTGCTAACCTCGAGCCGGGCCCAGTCAAACTCTCGTCAGCATCAGCCTGTGCAGCGCAGTCAGGAGACCAGCAGAACAGGAAAAAGTCCCCACTTCCGTCCTCTCCTTGCCTTTTAAGCTCGCACCCCGGAAGTGGAGTGCTAGCAGGCAGTCTGACGTGCGCAGCAGGCGGACTGGCGTGCCTAGCTCATGCCATTGGTCTCCTCCCCGAAAGGGTGGTCCTTGAAAAAGTGGCATCTCTCCATTATCTAACCGACTGTTAAAACTTTTTACCACAACTGGGATTGAAGTAGTCTTCTGAGACTTCTACTAGTGTGCTCTCATCTGAAGTATTTGAGTCAGGTATTGGTGACAGTCCAGTCCAAAAATACCTTGTAAAATATTTATTTGCCTTGATAGGTTCAAACATATTTTATTATGCCTCAAAGAAAATAGCAGTCTTATAATATTATTTTCTTAAAATTGCTAAGCTATATTATTTCTGTTGCATCCTGGGTTATATAGAATTTGGAGTTAGAAGGGGCCTTTAAAGTCAAGACCACAAGTATGTAAGAATGGAATAAGGGAGACCTGACTTTCAATTCCTTGTTCTACTATTTCTAGACAAGAACTATAGGCAAATCAATGAATCTCTCTGAGCCAGTGTTTCCTTGTAGGTAAAGCATGGATAGTATCATCTACCTCAGAAGAGTGTTATGAAGCATCAATAAGGCAAATAAGGCAATTTGCAAGCCTTAAAATAAACACTTTTATAATAATAGAAAAAATATTCATTAAGTATATACTATATGATAAATGCTTTGAAAATAATATTTCATTTCCTTCTCATAACAACCCTCAGCAATAAGTCGTATCATTATCCTCATTTAATATCTGAGGAAACTGAGATACAGGAAGGTTAAGTGACTTGGCCAGCATCATATACCTTATAAGCATATCAGGTTGGATTTGAACTTAGATCTTCCTTATTCCAGTCAGAGTTCTATTCCTTGTTTCAGCTATAAGTGGTAAAATATAAATAATGGATGTTACTCTGAAGTATATTCTTACCTCAATCAGTTCTCCACAGAGGAAAAAAAAATGATTTTGCAAAGGTTCGGGTGTCACCATGTCACACAATTAGAATCAGTCAGTCACAGAATTTAAGACTTGGAAGGGGCACCAGAAGCCCTCTTGACCCATAGTTATATGGAAGGATTCCTTCCCATTACATACCAGTTGCATGGGCATCTGATTTCTGATGTGAGAACCCCAAGAAGGGGAAAATTACCACTTCTAGAGGCAATGTGTTGCTCTAGGCACAGCTTAGATTTTATGAAGGTTTTTGTATGTTTCTCCATGTGTTTTCTTCAGTTTTCATCAAATCAATACCAAAGCTTCCTCTTTACAGTTTTCATTGCTGCTTGTTCTTCTCTATGTTGACTAACGAAACATGTTTAATTTGTTTATCCACCTTCCAGTCCTTCAAATACTTTAAGCCATATAGCATGGCCTGTTTGAATCTTCTCCAACTTAAAAGCCACCTATTTTTTTTAATTGATCTTTACAATTATAGCATGGACTTAACACAATACACTGCCTGAGTTGTCTTCCTCTAGAAACTTTCCAGTTTATTAATATCCTTAAGCCATTATTATAAATATCACACTCCTGATTAAGTCCAATTTAGCGTATAGGAGTATTACTATGAATATATTACAGATGAGTACACTGAGGGACAGAGGAGTTACATGATTTACCCTGCATCAATCATTTAAGTGCCACAAGTGAGATTTTGACACAGGTGTATGGGGTGTTCAAAAGACGACTATTATCTCTGGAGTGACGACTTGCTAAGCTGTTTTGAGTGTTGTTTATCCACCTTTGGTGTCCCACATTCATCAAACTCAACTGCAGCTCCAAGAAGTTGTAGCATGCCCAGTGGCCACAGTGGTAAACAGTCTTGGCAAATGAGCTAAACCAGATTGAGGGTCACCAACACACCTCAATCTCATCAGGGAATTAAGGTCATGTCTATCCTGAGCATGTGAAAACTTCTCTGGTGGAATGGGAGGATGAGAATAATATGTCCTGGGGCAGCGAGGTGGCACAGTGGATAAAGCAGTGGCCCTGGTTTCAGGATGACCTGAGTTCAAATCCTGCCTCAGACACTTAGAGTCACTTAACCTGTATTGCCCAGCCAAAACAAAACATAACAAGAACAACAAAACAAAAAACAAAACGATGTGGTACTGGCCAAGAAGCAGAACAATAGATCAGTAGAAAAGAGAATAATATGTCCTAATGGCCGAGAGGTTCCAAAGGTTTCTCATGCCAGGGTGGGAGTGGGGATAAGCTTCCACTCTCTATAAAATGTTTCAATAGCATGCATCTCAAATAGCCTCTAACAACTGAAGTCCAACTCCTGGCTTTCTTGTGGCGGAACTCTTTCCACTAACAAGAGAAAGGGCGAAGGCGAGTCACTGGTGACTTAAAACCAGTTGCTTTGGCAGGTGGGGGTTATTAGCCTTGGCAGGCAACCCACCTAGGGGAAGGAAACCCTAATTTTAAACCTCTGCTGCCTTGCAGCTATACCCAAATATGGGAAAGGCTTTGGGAGTTAACCCCGAGGAAAAATCAGGAGTTGGAGTCCCTTAGGCAGTTGGATGTTGGACATCACATCCCCCTGGCAACTCCTGTGGCAGCACTGGTGCCAAACTGTATTGGCTCTGCCTCTCCTTTGGGTCCACCAGTGTTGCAGAGAGGGAAAACCTGCTGCATGGGCAATAGCTTGTTTTCTAATTGATCTGCCCAGGCCATCTCCCTGCAGAGGACACTCCAGCTGCTCCTCATGGGGTAGATACAACACGGGATGTGGCAGTTACCAGTTTTAAGTCACTCAGGAGCTGCGGCTCCCATATTGGACTGCACCACCGCACTGTGGCCTGTGGCTCTTCAACGTGCTGATGCATGGTCGTCCACGACTGGCGGAGGCCTACTACTACTACTACTACTACTACTAATGGCCGAGAAGGCAGCTAAAAAAGGCCCTGTGGAACATTTTAGAGTTTAGTCATATATCAAAGACAACAAAGTCACTCACTGCATCCCAGCCCACTGCGGGTCATTCTATTTGTTTGTTTTCTTATTGTCATCTGTTTGTTTGGTTTCGGTTTTTGTGACTCAACATCAAGGACTCCAGTAGAGAGTGAGGATAATGACTTTGTGCAACTCTGCCTCACGTAAATCCAACTCAAACAGAAGTCAAGTCATCCATCACTTGTAATGTCGTTCTTCCTCTGAAAATGAAGGATGAACAAATAAGACAATCAAGATCAAGAAGAAGGTCAAGTACAATATCAAAGACATTGATGTTGGAGATGCTGATTAGCTCTCTTCAGGTTGCATGGCTGACCCAGCTCCAAAAGACTTTCTTTTTTTCTCCCTAGTGTGACATAGAAATCTTTTCAACTTGAAAACTCACTCCACTCCTGGGTTTCTGCTTACATTGGAAGTACCCTATATCCCTTCAGGCCTCACCTTGTGATTGGCTGGGGTTACCAAGTACTCTATATTTAAAGGGGATGCTCAGAGCAAAGATGCCTTTATCCTTTTTTTTTTTTTTTGGCAGGGCAATGGGGGTTAAGTGACTTGCCCAGGGTCACACAGCTAGTAAGTGTCAAGTGTCTGAGGCCGGATTTGAACGCGAGTCCCCCTGAATCCAGGGCCGGTGCTTTATCCACTGTGCCACCTAGCCACCCCCTAAATGCTTATTTATTGACTAACTGATAATGATAATGGTGAGAGTAATGAAGACAACAACTGATATTAAATAACATTTAAATGTTTTACAAAGTTTTATATAAGATATATATATATATATATATATGTATATATACTATAAATATATATACATATATATAATTACGTATGATTTTATTACGATTTTATTCTACTATATTACAGGATATCACAGGTGGAATGGATAACAGACAAAATTTGTCTAACTGGTATTTGAATGGGAATCCCACTTCATCCTCATCTATAAGAAAACATGAAGTCTTCATCTGAAGAATGATTACCTGGGATAAAAACAGGACCTCCAGAGACTAATCATTTTATGTTGGAAAATCTCTAATTGTCTTTAAGTTTTCATGACTTCAAGTTTAAAATCGGCGCAATAGATTAGCTGATTTTTGTTCTTTATTTTTGAACTTCAAAAAAATCAATATATTCTATCAAAAGACATTTGTGTAAAGGTCATATTGGAGAGGATGATTTTTCAAATAGGACTATCCTACTTTCTGATGAATTATATTGGCTATCATGCAATTCATTATACTTGGGAACACTGAGGATTCATCATAACATCTTACTTTTGTAGCTGACTCAAAAAACATTTTTTTTTACCCACAGGGAACATACTAATTATAGATAAAATCTCATGATTGCCTTTTCTTTGCTTGGGGGCACCTCCATTAATAAACTCTACCTCTCCCCTGACTACTGACCATATTGCATCTATCTTGGAACTGGAGTTCAACTATAGTGCATTAGAGATTCTTTCCTAAAGGCAAATCCAGACTGTTTGATTTTGTTAACAGGCACAATTAAGTAGGGTAAATATCATTTATGGCTGCCAACAGTGCCTTTCAGGTCACGAAGAATACAATTAGAAAGATTAGCTTACTCGGAGGTATCAAGACAACTTCCATTCCCTTCAAGTAGGATTAATATATAATGTCACCTTTTTCTTAGAGTTTCTGAATGAATCTATATTGTAATACATATCCAAGCTTGTGGTAAAGAACAATCTTACTCTATGTGTTAGAGTCAAAATTAGGCACTTACATCAGTGAGACAAAAATTCTCATGGACCTAGGATTTCCTCAGTGGGGGTATTTTCTCAAGAGATAGAAATCACAAACCATTCATGTATGCCTTTCCTATGATCCCTTTCCTTGCCCTTCCATAAGTTCCTCACTGGAAATCCTCCCCATGTGCATAGGTACTTCCTTCTATCCCATTGGTATTGCATAGAAATCAGCGGAGCACAGTTTATCCATTTAGTTTTTCTCCCTCTCATTTGGCCAGGCCATTTTTTTTCCCACTTCACTTTCAAAGTTCCTTGTTTGTATTGTGTTTTAGTCTTCTCATGCCTAATACACCATTTCTTATTGGCCTCTGAATGATTACTAATAAAAAATAAGTATGAGATTATATCTATATCTATCTATCTAACTATCTATCTATCTATCTATCTATCTATCTATCTATCTATCTATCTATCTATCTTTTCCCCCTTCATGTCACTTAGCAATCATTCAGAGGCCAATAAAAAATGGTGTATTAGGCATGAGTCACATGTGGAGTCTGGTTACTTGTTTCATATTTTTCTTTGAAACTGTGTCCATATTTTCTTCTGTTCCATGTGAGCCTAGGGGAATTTTATGTATTTGACTTGTCTGTAAGTTTCCTGAGATCATAGTTCTAGATTTATCAAGTGGTAACTTGGTGTCACAAGGGTAATAATGATTACATCCTTTTGGCATTGACATTAGAAAAGCTGGAAAACCAAGGAAATGTTCCTGACATTTGAGACATCAAGCAGCAAGGCCAACATAGTCTCCATGATTATGATAATGCCATAAGATGTGATCTAAGAAAGGTCTTTCAGTAAAGAAGCTGTCCTCACTTAAATTATTTGCCTTCTGGCAAATTTTACCCATTGTTTCTATTTCTTTCTTCTGCAGTCCAACAGAATAAGACTAATTTAATTTCTTTCATGCATTCTTCTTATCATGATTTCAGAAAAGGATGAAGACAAAGATAAATAATGGAGGAGGAGGGGCAACTAGGTGGTGCAGTGGATAAAGCACCAGTCCAGGATTCAGGAAGACCTGAGTTCAAATCTGGCCTCAGACACTTGACACTTACTAGTTGTGTGACCCTAGGCAAGTCACTTAACCTCAATTGCCTCACCAAAATAAAAAATAAATAAATAAATTTAAAAAAAAAAAGAAAGGAGGAGAAGAACAAGAAGAAGGAGGACAAGAGTGAGAATGAGAACAAGAACAAGAAGAATCTTGTGCTACATAGAAAGATGCAAGGTTTCTAGAAAGAATGAGGTGGCAATCCCACCAAATCCTATTCCATTTAAACTTCATCCAGAGTATTGTGTTCAGTAATCAATGCAATGGATGATGATTGCCTGGAAAATATAGATGAGATCAACCAGAAAGATAAAGAACTTCAAATTTCAGTCATACAATGCATTGAAAGAACTGGGACTCATATTAATTTCATTCTCGAACAGGAAAGAATCTCTTGATACTTCTAGTACAACGTCCCCTCATTTTACAGATGAGGAAATTGAAACCCCAGTAGTTTAAGTACTTTGCCTAAGATCAGTCACATGGCTAGTAATGGAGACAGGATTCTGTGAAAAAATAATGGGACCCAGAGAGCCTGGCCAGACCTTTCTTAAAGGCTAGCACAGAGTCAAGAGAATTTCAAAGGAAATGTAGCTGGGCTTTGGACTTTAAATACAGATAATAGAAGTTACCTCACTCAAAGCCACACCTACCTGAAGGCTTTTTCCCCTCAGAGGGCTCCACACTCTGATATGAGCCCATACTGAACCGAACCTGCCTCAAATCCAGTAAACCAATAGATTTGAATGATACTAGCCAATTAACTTTTAGAAGTGTGGAAGGGCTGCCTCTCCACCTGACCTCTCTCTTGGCCCTGGGACACAGAAGGAGCAGCCACACGGCCCACTCTCAGGGGCTCTTGACTTTTAACACTCAAGGAGGCAGGACACAGTTTATTCTCTCTCCCTGCTATCTTAGAAAGGCCTTCTGATCTTTCAGAACCATGTATGCTCTTTTTACTAATATTTACTATGCTTTAATTAATGCATAATGCCCCCAAATTGGTGCAGTAGCCCCTAATTTCTAAGAAGCTATATATTAGAACCCCAGATAAATTTCCCTAAAACTTGGGACAGAAATAGGGAAACCCCATAAATTTGTAAAAACCACAATTCAAAGCTAGATCTCTTGAATTGGAAGTTTAGCATTGCATTTATTTTGTCATATTCCTATTCCAGATGTTTATTCTCAAAAAGAAAAGACTCATAGGACACATAATAATTTTTGCAGAGTATCTCAAAGATTGTTTGTGGAAAAAGAATTAGACATGTTAATTTTGGCTCCACAGAACATAAATAGACAAAAACAATGATATCATCAAAGAAGAAAAAAAGTATACATTATAAAAGGACAATAATCTAAAAATTAAAATCATCCAAGATGAACAACAGTCCCTTGAAGAATTTTTTACTCTCCTTCAGTGAAAGGGTTAAGAAATGACTAGATTGGAGCAGCTAGGTGGCATAGTGGATAGAGCACCAGCCTTGGAGTCAGGAGTACCCGAGTTCAAATCCGGCCTCAGACACTTAACACTTAATAGCTGTGTGACCCTGGGCAAGTCACTTAACCACAATTGCCTCACTTAAAAAAAAAAAAAAGAAAAGAAATGACTAGATTACCACTTTTCAAATGTATTGTAAGTAGGGATATGGTTGTTTTTTCAGGTATAGACTGGTATCTATGCTGTTAGGACCCTTTGAATTTTAAAATTTTGGAAATTTATTTTTTAATAAACCTAATTCACATTCAATCCTATTTTCTACTTAGATGAATAGGGTTTCATTCCTTTCACTTTGTTTACCTCTAACAATGATTCCTATCTGACACTTCCATCCATTATGCTAATCTAAACCTTAGATAGTACTGTTTCTGTTTCTCTATAGGCTTTTAACACTGCTTGGTAACCAGATCTACAAAAGGGAAACATCTAGAGTGGGAAAAAAGTGATGAACCTCGAGTCAGCAGAGCCCTTAATTAAAATCTTGCCTTTAACCATAAATGATCACAAGGCAGTTGGATAATCTTTGATTCTGATTTTCAGTTTCCTCCTTTGTAAAAATAAATTAATAAATCAATAATACTAAACAATTTTTCACTTGATACTGTGTTAGGTGCTAGCTATTCAAATACTAATGTAGGACAATTCTTGTCCCCATAAGCTTACATTCTTTCACTGTCTTTATTCAGCATTTTACTTTCCCCCAATTATATGTAAAACAATGTTAATACCCGTTTTGAAAATGTTGTGTTCCAAATTCTCTCCCTTCCTCCCTCCCCCTAAACGCCCCTCTTTGAGAAGGCAAGAAATTCAACATGTTGTACATGTCCAATCATGTCCAAAATTTCCATATTACTCATGTTTTGAAAGAGATGAAACAAAAAATCTTAAGAAAAATAGTTATCTCTATCATCTATCCATCTATCTATCTATCTATCTATCTATCTATCTATCTATCTATCTATCTATCTATCTACCTACCTACCTATCTATCTATCTATCTATCTATCTATCTATCTATCTATCTATCTATCTATCTATCTATCTATCTACCTATCTATCTATCTATCTATCTATCTATCTATCTATCTATCTATCTATCTATCTATGCTTCACTTTGTATTCAGACACCACCAGTTTTGTTTTGTTTTGTTTTTCCTCTGGTGATGGATAGCATTTTTCATAAGTCTTTCAGATTTGTCCTCGATCATTGAATTGCTGAGAATAGCTAAGTCATTCACAGCTGATCTTACAATATTGCTGTTACTTTGTACATAGTGCATTTCACTTTGTAAAAGCTCATATAAGCCTTTCCAGGTTTTTCCTGAGAGCATCCTACTCATCATTTCTTATAGCACAATATTATTTTTTCATAATCACATACCACAATTTGTTAGCTTTTCCACAATTGATGGACATCCCCTCAATTTTTAATTCTTTGTCACCAGAAAAGAGTTACTGTAAATGTTTTTCTACTGTGATAAAATAATGTGACATGGCAGGAGCCCAGGAGCCCCACCTGAAAATTGATTTAGAATTGATTGAATGGGGTGAGACTGAGAGACTGAGAATCTATTTAAGGATGATTAAATCAGGACCACACCTGCCTGTCCCTGAGTAGGGCGTTGTTCTCAGAAGTTGAACTTAGTTAAGGTTGATTAAATTGAGACAACAGGTGGCCAACCCTGAGTAGATTGTGTTCTCAGAGGCTGTGGACTGCTACATCAACAGGAGACCACTCTCAACAAATCAACTTGAACCAGTGGGTAAGGACTGCCTTTGCTCCAGACCTATAGAAAGCTTCCACATTCAGTTTGAGGGGAGTTCACAACTGAAACAGGTTCATGATTGAAACAGTCTCATGGTGGAGGACTTGAGGAAGAGCCAGACCAGGTAGGAATTCTAGGCTAGATAGGCCTTTTCTGAACTACACGTGAATACCTGGCATGCTTTAATAAATGCTCAGTGCCCAAAGACTGGTGCGAAAGCTTCTAATATAAGGTAACCACACATTAAGTATTTAAATAACACAGTACATATCAGTCCTTTTTTTTTCTATATCTTTTTTGATACAGACCTATGGTATTGCTAATTGAGAGTATACATTGTTTTATAGAACTTTAGACATAGTTCCAAATGGCTCCATAGAGTAGTTAAATCAGTTTACAACTCCACCAACAGTGTATTAATGTCTCATTTTCTTCATATCCACTAGAATATTTGTCATTTTCCTCTAATGTCCTATTATCCAACCCAAAAGTACCCTAAAATTGTTTTGACTCACATCTTTCCAATCAATAGTGATTTAGAGCATTTTTCCCATATGGCTATAAATATCTTCATTTCATCTGAAAACTGTTCATATCATTTGATCATTTATCAATTGGGCAATGGCTCTTATTTTAATAGATTTAACTTAGTTCTCTATGTTTGAGAAATGAGGCCTTCATCATGCAAACCTGCTGCAAACTTTTCTTTTTTCATAATTACTATTGCTATATTTCTATCTGTCCTATTCTATCCCCACACTGTTTATTTTATTCTCTTTCTATTTTCATCCTGTCCTTCCCAAAAGTGTTTTACACCTGGCTACTCCCTCGCCCAATCTGCCCTCCTTTTTATCACCCCCCCCCCATGCAAATAATTTCCCCATCTACTGTCCTGTAGTGTAAGATAGATTTCTGTACTCAAGTGAGTTTGGATTTTATTCTCTTTGAGCCAGTTCTGAATGAAAGCAAGTTTCATTCACTCCTCTTCACTTCTTCCATTTCCCTCTTCATTATATAAGCTTTTCCTTACTTCTTTTTTGGGAGATAATTTACCCTATTCCACATCTCCATTTCCATTTCTCCCAGTGCATTTCTCTTTCACCCCTTAATTTTATTATTTTTAGATATTATCCTTTCACATTCAACCCACACTTGCGCCCTCTGTCTCATCCAACTGTAGTAATGATGAAAAGGTTCTGAGTTATAAGTATCATCTTCCCATGTAGGAATATAAACATGTTAACCTTTTAAATTCCATAATTAATTCTTTTCCCTATTTGCTTTTTATGCTTCTTTGAGTCTTGTACTTTAAAGTCAAATTTTCTAGTCAGTTCAGTTCTTTTCATTCATAATGCCTGAAAGACCTCTCATTAATTGAATGCCCATTTTTCCACTAAAGGATTATACACAGTTTTGCTGGGTAGGTGATTCTTGGTTGTAATCCCAGTTCTGTTGCTCTCCAGAATCTCATATTCCAAGCCCTCCAAATCCTTTAATGTAGAAGTTGTTAAATCTTGTGCTATCCTGATTGTGGTTCTGCAATACTTGAGTTGCTCCTTTCTGCCTACTTGTAATATTTTCTCTTTGACCTGGGACTTCTGGAATTTAGCTATAATATTCCTGGGAGTTTTCATTTTGGTATCTCTTTCAGGATGTGATCAGTAGAGTCTTTCAATTTCTATTTTACCTTTTGCTTCTAGAATATCAGGGTAATTTTTCCTGACAATGTCCTGTAAGATGATGTCTAGGCTCTTTTTTTGATCATGGCTTTCAGGCAGTCCAGTGATTTTCAAATTATCTCTCCTGGATCTATGTTCCAAGTTAATTGTTTGTTTGTTTGTTTTTTAAAATGAGATATTTCATATTGCTTTTTTTTTCATTCTTTTGATTTTGTTTTATTGTTTCTTTCTTTTTTTTTTTTTTTGGCAGGGCACTGAGGGTTAAGTGATTTGCCCAGAGTCACACAGCTAGTTAAGTGTCAAGTGTTTGAGGCTGGATTTGAACTCAAGTCCTCCCAAATCCAAGGCCAGTTCTTTATCCACTGTGCCACCTAGCTGTCCCTTGTTTTATTGTTTCTTGATTTCTCATAAAGTCATTAGCTAAAGTCATTAGCTTCTACTTGTTCAATCCTAATTTTTAAAGAGTTATTTTCTTTCTTTTCTTTTTCTTTTTCTTTTTTTTTTTCCAGGGTAATGAAGGTTAAGTGACTTCTCAGGTTCACACAGCTAGTAAGTGTCAAGTTTCTGAGGCTGATTTTGAACTCAGGTCCTCCTGAATCTAGGGCTGGTGCTTTATCCACTGTGCCATCTAGCTGCCCTGAGTTATTTTCTTCAGTGAGCTTTTGTACCTTCTTTTCCATTTGGTATATTTGACTTTTCAAGGCATTCTTTTCCCCATTGGCTTTTTACTTTTCTTACTATTTGTTCTAGTCTGTTTTTTAAAGTGTTATTTTCTTCAGCATTCTTTTACACCTCTTTTACCATTTGATCTAGTCTATTTTTAAGGTAATACTATCTTCACTATTTATTGTGTGTCTCCTTTACCAAGCTGTTGACTTTTTTTTCATAATTTTCTTGCATCAGTCTCATTTCTCTTTTCATATTTTCCTCTACCTCTCTTACTTTATTTTTAAAGTCCTTTTTGAGCACTTCTATGTTCTGAGACCAATCCATATTTTTCTTGGAAGCTTTGGATGTAGGAGCTTTTACTTTGTTATATTCTTCTGATGGTATATTTTGATATTCCTTGTCACCAAAGAAACTTTCTAGTGTCTACATTTTTTTTCTGTTTGTTCATTTTTCCAGCCTAAGTCTTGACTTTTAATTCTTTGTTAAAATGGGCACTGCTTCCAGGGTGGAGGGTGTACTGTCCCAAGCTTCAGGGGGTTTGTGCAACTGTTTTGAGAAATACTTCTAAGAATTTTTAAGTTTTAAGTTCTTCCAAGGTGATATGATTTAAGGACAGTTATGTTTACTATTCTCCTGGCCTGTCCTCTGGTCAGCAAGCAACTACAGGCCTGCTTTTCTGCCCTGGAACAATGAACAGAATCCCACTCCACTGTTGCTCCAAGCTCTTGTGTGCTTATACTCCTCTCCTGCGTGGGACCATCACCCAATACTGTGACCTGGATCTGAGTATGGGCAATATAACAGAGTCCTTCCTCAGTGCTGGAAAAGAGATCCCTGTAGTCTCCTTCTGGCCAAATGCTCGACCCCTTTACTATCTGTGGGTTTTGTTCCATAAGTGGTTTCCTCTTCTGCTGATTCAGAGGCTCCAAAGGTC
Source organism: Dromiciops gliroides (assembly GCF_019393635.1). Classification (NCBI taxonomy): domain Eukaryota; kingdom Metazoa; phylum Chordata; class Mammalia; order Microbiotheria; family Microbiotheriidae; genus Dromiciops; species Dromiciops gliroides. The sequence goes on from NC_057862.1 coordinate 685,275,812, forward strand.
TGCTCCTCATTTGCTGTGACTGTAACTACATCTGTCCTGGGCTTAGGCCTGGGCTGGTGTGGCCTGTGCTGGACTGAGCTCCACTCTTACCTTGGTACAACAGATCTTTCCCGCTGATCTTCTAAGTTGTCTTTGGCTAGAAAATTATTTCACCCTGAGTTTTTGTGGGTTCTGCTACTACAGGAATTGTTTTATGGCGTTATTTGAAGGTATTTGGAAGTTTCTTGGGGAGAACTCAGGCAAATCACTGTCTTTCCTCGGCTATCTTGGCTCCTCCCCCCAAACCGAGTCTATTATAATAGCAATTTAGATTACAACTCAATGATACCTTTAGTACAAGCATCAAAGGGATGTTCTTATAACCAAATGAAAAGATGTTTGTAAAGTGTTCCATCAACCTTAAAGGTACAATGTAAATTTCAACATGAAGTTGAAAAAACGTCTCACAGAGACTTGAAAAAAACACACAAGTATCACATTTAACTGCTAAGCTAATACCAATCTTCTCTACAATATCCCCATCAACAAGTCATCCAGATTTCCCTAGATGACTGCTGCTAGTGGCCAATTCCCTACTTCCCAAGGCAGCCCATCCCCTTTGAGGGCAGCTACAATTTTTGAGCATCTATTTCCACTAAATTGAAATCTGCCTCTCTTTAATTCCCACCTGTTCCTCCTACTTCTACTCTCTGAAGCCAAGCAGCACAAATTTAATCCCCCTATCTGTATAATATGCCTTCTAATACTTTAAGCTAGCTGTTATGTCACCTTAAACATTCTTTTCCCCAGGTGAAATATCTGTAATTCTTTCATCTGATTCTTAAATGGCTTCTAGCCCCCTAATTATCTTAGCATGGCAGAATAAATATATTAATCTCTTTACTAAAATATGGTACCAGACATACTAGTCCCTATCACTATCAGTAGTCCTACAATATTGCTTCCCTATTTGGACACACTATTGTAGACACGATTTTTGCAAGGCAGAGAAATGTGAATTAATTACCTGTGTCCTTCTAGAAAATCTTCCTCTCATTTGAACCTAAGAATACATGAAATAATTTTTAATTCATATCCATGGCTTGCAGAGGGAGAACAGTTTTTCCCCTAAGTGAATTATGGTATAGCCATATCCCACCTAATTCCCATTCAGTATTCTTTATAGCTGATTCATTGAATCCAAAGATAGGACTTTATATTTATACTTATAGAAATTCATATTTAAAAAATAGTTCCTATTTCTAGACTTTCAAATACTTTTGGATCTCGGCTCTGACATCACATGAATTACAAATCTCTTCCATATTCATCACATATGTGATTATTATGAGCATAAAACCATCTAAATCAATTTTAAAATGTTAAAATAGGCCCATCATAATGATGTAGCCTTAAGTCACTTATATTGCCAATTAGTGGCCCTCTGTTGGCCAAAGGCTATACCCTCACCTCATTTCCCTACTCCTATCCCAAACAAAATCATCCTAGAGAAGTAAATGAAATAATTACTTCCACAGTTAGGTTTAACCCAGACCAGGCCTAGGCTGGCTTGCTCTGAAATACTTCTTAAAGAATGTGACCTGCAGTATTCATGTAAGCTGAGTCATGTAAGGCTGATGATCCAGGTTTGGTGTCTATCTTTAACCCAACTCTCACTTGGGGCTCAAGGAAATGTTATCATACATAGCAGAAGCTACATCCTAGCAAATCTGTCTTGGTACATGGGCCAAAGCAGGTTGAGGATTACTCAAAGATTTCTATTCTTTTTTTTGGTGGGGCAATGAGGGTCAAGTGACTTGCCCAGGGTCACACAGCTAGTAAGTGTCAAGTGTCTGAGGCTGGATTTGAACTCAGGTCCTCCTGACTCCGGGGCCGGTGCTTTATCTCCACTGTGCCACCTAGTTGCCCCCAAGGATTACTCAAAGATTTCAAATGTGTAGGTAAATTAGGGAAATGTCTACCTCGAACATGGGAAGACGTCTCTGGTAAAATGGGGGTATGAGGCAATCTGTTCCAATGGCCACGAAGACAGCTGAAGGGGGCATTATAGAATGCCTTAGAGCTTTGTCAGACTTCTGAGATGCCAAGGTCCTCCACTGCATCCCAGTCCAGCACCAGTTGTCTTGCTTCTGGGACTTCAATGACTGTGGAAGAGAGAGTGAGGTGGATGATTTATGGAACTCTGCCTTACTTGAACCCAATTCACATTCAAGTCAATACATCACTGTGTGTTGTCACTCATCCTCTGAAAACAAAGGATGAACAAGAATACAGACCATTAGGGGCAGCTAGGTGGTGTAGTAGATAAAGCACCGGCCCTGGATTCAGGAGGACCTGAGTTCAAACCCAGCCTCAGACACTTGACACTTACTAGCTGTGTGACCTTGGGCAAGTCACTTAACCCTCCTTGCCCTGCAAAAAAAAAAAAAAGAAAGAAAGAAAGAAAGAAAAGGGAAAAAAAGAATACAAACCACTTAATTTTTAAGGTAGTTTCTCCTTTTCTTTCTTTTTATCACTCTACTCTTACATAATTGTGATTAAACACGAAGATAATTATCTCAAATCCCTTCTTTTTATTCTCAACCTCATTCTTTTTACCTTTAACCAAACTATTTCCTATTCCAACCTTTCCCACCCCTCTTATTGTGCCCTCTGGCCCTCCTATTCCATTCTACAATCAAGAGGATTCTGATGAAACTTGGTTCCTGATAATCCTTCGGAGCATTGACAATAAGAACTTTTCAGTTTTGTACACATTAGTCCTAAAAGGGGAGTTGGAATAGAACTTTTTCCATACCGTCATTTCCAATCTTTTTCCTTCACTAAACAAAATTTTCTCTATTCAAGTTTACTCAATAAAATTTTTCCATCTAATCGACGTTTTGATAATTATAGTTGACCTTCAAGTTGTCCTCTCCTTTCTTATGTTCAATGTTTTTTCTAACACCCGAATCTTAGCAAAGAATAAATATTTCTATGTGCAAAAATAGATAAAAAGATTGCTCAAGAAAACTTTAATGCCTATTTTACACAGTTTTCTACTTCAATTTTTGAAACAAATCGAAACCATTAATTTTGAACCTGTATTCAAACTTGACTGTGCTTCTTCCTTACCGTCATTTTGTGTTTTGTTTTTATTGTCATAAAAAAGGTTTAATTGCTTGCCCTCTTTTTTTTATTCCTATGCATGTGCATGTGTGTATGTGTATATGCATATACATTATTTTAAAATATTTAGATATAATATCTAATATATATTATTAATAATATATATTCATCTTTTTTTTCTCTTTGTTCTCATGTAACTTTTGTGGAATTTTTTTTTCTCAAGTATCTGCTTATACTATTTAAGAAGTTGCTATCTCCTGCTTGATTGGAATTTTTTCTTTTCAATCTGCCAACAAATTCATAGTAATCATTATGTTTGGGGCCAGCTAGGTGGTGCAGCGGATAGAGCACCGGCCCTGGAGTCAGGAGTACCTGAGTTTAAATCTTGCCTCAGACACTTAAAATTTACTAGCTGTGTGACCCTGGGCAAGTCACTTAACCCCAATTGCCTCACTAAAAAACAAAACAAAACAAAACAAAACAAAAAAGAAATCATTATATTTTTCAGGTCTCTTTGTTGTTGTTTTTGTTGTTGTTGTTGTTTTTTCAGCCATTACTGGCTTTTGTGATAAGTCTATGATCCAACTATGCCTGCCCTCTCCCTCCCTCTCTCTCTCTCTCTGTCTCTCTCTCTCTCTCTCTCTCTCTCTGTCTCTCTCTCTCTCTCTCTCTCTCTCTCTCATCTTCATCAAGTTACAGAAAGCCTGATGATCATTAATTGTTTTTACTTCTCCAATTTAAAAATGATTTAGATACCATCTCCCAATGCTATTAAAATGAATTAATAAATAAAAATAAACCATTTTACTAGAATTATTAAGTTTCCTTTTAATCCACATCTCTCCCTTGATGTGATTCCACTTTCTTATTGATTGAAATTCAGATATTTTCAACCTTTAAGAACTTTGTTCCTAAGAATCTTCTCTCAGTTGATACAATTTTTGCTGTAGAAGTCTAGGAAACCAAGGGGTCCAGTACATTCCCTGAACTATTTTTAGGATATAGTTCCTATATCTAATGGGCATACTGTGAGATCCAGGGGTCCCAACCCCTGCCAAGAAAGCATGAGGTGACCTTTCTGAGGTTTCTCAGGTCAACTTGGTGTCCCAGAAGTCCTGTCACATTTCATGGACCACCTTTAAGTCATGTCAATCAATGGAATTGAATGCTACATGCCAATTAGCTTGGAACTGTGCGTGGGGGCTGCCCAGCTTCCTGTTCCATAGGGAACTTCTGGTCAAATGGACTGGGACTCTTTCTCTTGGGAAGTGTGAGTGATTGGGTGAAGGAGCTTTCTGTCTCTCTCTGTCTCTCTCTCTCTCTCTCTGTCTGTCTCTCTCTCTCTCTCTTTCTCTCTCTCTCTTTTTCTCTCGGTCTGAGTTAGTGTTTTTTTTTCCATTCTTTCAGAGACATGGGCTCTCCCTTTCTCTTTACTGATTTCCAATATGCTTTAATAAATGCTTAAAAGCCTAAACTGTTGCTGAATTTATAAGTAAATCTTAACTAATTTCCCCACACACTGTGGGGGGGGGGCAGGCAAGGACACACACATTCGATTTTAAACATCACAATATGAGACCTGTCCAGTATCTCAGTCTCTCACTTCCAGTCACAATTTCTATGTTCAAGTAGTTGCTTTCTCCTGAGTTATTCATAATTTCTATTTCAGAAAGCAGGTCTTCTTGTTCATCAGTAACAGATATAGAAGAGTGCCTCCACTCATTTTTCCTCCCTAATTTGAATAACCAATTTATCATTATGTCAAGTGAATAATTTAAGAATTACTCAACTCATTGTGAGGAGAGAAAATGAGACAGACAGATACAGAGAAACAGACAGAGAGATGGAGAAAAAAATAAATCTAATAGGTAACTTCTCTTTGGGATTAAATTTGCTTATCTGAGCAAAATTAAGATGGTGATAATAGCTAATCTTACTCACAAGGCTATTTTGAAGATCAGAGATAATGCTCATAAAATGTTAGGTAAATATCAAGTATTAGAATTAATCATTTTCCCCTTGGTATTTATTATTTGTTTATCTGTGTATGAGTCCTGTCTCTCAAATCTTTGAAAGTTCATTGAGGTTAGAGATTATTTTGTTTTTTGTGTTTATATATGTACAAGCTAACATAATGGCTGACACACTATAGTTGCTTAATTATTTTTGAATGAAGGAAAGAATAAATGAATTAGTTTTGTTTGCTTGTTCCCCAGGACTCAGTTCTCATCTGTAAAATAGGGCCTCCAGGCTAAAATATTTTTATATTTCCTTTAAGATATAATCTCTATGTGGCAGGTAGAGGGTGCAGTGGATAAGGCACCAGCCCTGGATTCAGGAGGACCTGAGTTCAAATCCGCCCTTAGGCACTTGACATTTACTAGCTCTGTGACCGTGGGCAAATCACTTAACCCTCACTGCCCTGTAAAAAAACAAAGAACAAAAAAACAAAAACAAAAATAAAAAAAAAGAAAGGAGATATAATCTCTCTGATCAGAAACAATATAATTTAAATATTTATATTGAAAATACTTTAGAGCCACAAAAATTACCATGAGATCATCCAAAGGGAGAGGTTACCTTGAACAAGAGACAGTAGGAAAGATGGGGAACTGTTAGCATTTGGGTTTGGAAGAAAAGTTAAGGTGTTAAATAGAACAGTGGCTGAAAGGGTCTTTAAAGGGGTAATGGGTTTAAATGAAAGAGAAGAGGGAGAAGGGGGAGAGACATAAAGGAGGCGAAGGGAGAGACAGAAAGAAAAATGAAGACTGAGCTGAAGCCAAGGGCCACCTCCCTTTGAGCAGGGAAGGCTTTCATGCTTTTGTAAAGGATGAAACTCTAGTAACAACTTCCATTGCTGAAGGACAAAAGGAAGCTGAGCACAGATTTATGAGCAGTATTCAGGGATGCTTGTCTCCATTGTGTGTCAAAGAGCACATTCTTTACCAGTCGAAGACCTAGCACCTGGGAAGCTGTGCCAACTGAGAGACTCAGCAGGATCAGTCAGCCTCTGGGAACACCAAGGAGGCAGCTTCCCTTCTTAGAATAGCTAGGGACAGCAACAGGTGTGCAGATGGGTAATGACTGCCTGCTGTTCTTGGAGCTGCCACCACTGAGTTTGCCAAGTGGAATTCAAGGATACGTAGTCCGAAATAAGAAGAGCATAACTTAGCTGGCAGATAAATGATGCCACGGTATCAAACTTTCCTATTTTGAGATACTGCAAATATATTTTCATGCAAACATTTATGCAGAAATATATAAGCATAGATATGTATGTATGCATATATGTGTGTATGCTAATCATAAATGTTACCTACTATATATACACATACAGGTGGGCTTATGCATTGACATATGCACATTCATGCAATATGTATATATATTATGTATGCATATATGAATAAATATGTGAATATTCCTATTATTCCTTTATACACATGTAGGTATCATGTGCCTTAGTATGAATGTGAGGAGACAGGGAGTAGATTGAGGTTGTATGTGTATTTGAAATTTCTGGATATAGAAAGAACTTCTATTTCTGAATATGATGAGCACAATTTTGTCAAGGAACAGGTATGATCTTTGGGTGTTACATAACTGGGACTTACTTATCTAGTTTCATCAATGATTTTTTTCCCAACAATTAACCTCCAATATAATCAGGGTGATGTTTTTAGGGTATCTTGCAATCGCTAAGCTTATTCTAATGTTTCCATGCTTGAAATAAAATGCAAACCCATTTGTAGATGACAGAGTCAAATGAAGTTAACAAGTGTTTATTAAATATCGTCCATGTGCCAGACATATACTTTATTGGAAGGTACAAAGGAAGAGGAAAAAATATCTTCCATAAAAGGTAATGTATAATGAGAGAGAGAGATATATGTGTGTATATATATATATATATGCATGAATACATGTATGTATATGCACACATAAATGCATGTATATACATACAAACGTACAAAATAATCTAACCTGGAAATCCCATTGTATGTATCTATATACACATGTACATGCAAGCATGCATGCATTCATACATGTGATTATTTCTGAGGGAAGGCACAGAAATTAGGGACTAGGAAAGGCATTTTATAGGTCAGAACATTGCCAAGGCCAAGGAAGGCAGGAGTTAGAGATAAAAAGAGGGACAGTTCCAGGTAAAAGGGAGAGACTGTGAAAAGACAGGAGATTTAATTTCTTTTTCAAGAAACACCAAGAAGGCCAGTGCACCTAGTGGGAGTGGACAACTGGGAAGTTAGAAAGGGAACCAGGTTGTGAACTAAATAAACCCAAATAATTCACTTACCTTCTCTGTGGCTTAGTTCTTTCATAAAGTTAAAGGTAAAATAAACTTGATGTCTTCTAAGGCCCTGTGGCTAGCTAGGTGGTACAGTGGGTAGAGCATGGGACTTAGAATCTAGAAGACCTGAATTGAAATCTGGCCTCAGACACTTACTAACTCTGTGACCCTGTGCAAGTGGCTTCACCTTGTTTACCTCAGTTTCCTCATCTCTAAAAGGTGCTGGGGAAACAAATATCAAACTACTCCCATAACTTTGCCAAGAAATCCCCAAATGGGGTCACACACAGTCAGACATGAATGAAATGACTGAACAAAAACAAAAGTGAGGTCTGATTTCTACGCCTATGATTTAGTCATCTAATACCTGAGAGTGAAAGGCTCACGGGCCAACATACTCATTGATGTTTCCTCCATGCTTTTGGCTGCCATCTTGGAATATCCCTCTGCTTTTTTAGTCCTCTCTCCCTGACATATCCCTCCATACCTGTGACTCTTCCTGTTTCCCACAGCATCTCTATTTTGTGACAGGCCTCGGATAGCCATTCTTCCTTCTCCTAACTCTGTCCTCTTCTTCACTCCTGAACTTTGCATCTCTCTTATATTTCCTTTCCCCTGTTAGAGAGTTAGTTCCTTGAGGGTAGAGAATGTTTTTATTTTTTCTTTTGGTTTGAATTTGAGTACTTTGCACTTAGGAAAAAAAAAAAAGCTAACACACAGAAAATACTTAATAATTGCTTCTTGACTTGACTTCTTGGTTTGACATGTTAGAAAAAAGATTTAAAATAAATTGTTTCCCAGCAATTTTTGAATGACTATTTTTCAGGTGTTTTCTATTTTATTTCTGGGAAACTCTGAAAAAAAGAACTATTTGGAGAGTGTGGGACTGTTTCATATGGCATTTTGATGGCATGATGACAGAAAAAAGTGGACTTATGTTTCTCAATATAAATTAAAGAGGTGGATACACATGAAAAAGACAAATTTTTAGCTTTAGAATGAGATTAGCAGCCAGAATAGACCCTTAGGTGTCAGTGACTGAAGAAAGTGAATAAAGCAGAGGAATATCAGAGGAGTTGATGAGAAAAGTCCATAAAAGAATACACTTGTGACCTAGAAGCAGATAGATTGCACAATGCATGGATTCCTGGGCCTGGAGTCAGAAATATATGAGTTCAAATACAACCTCAGATATTTATTTGCTATATGATACTGAGCAAGTTATATAAACTCCACCTGCCTCAATTTCTTCAACAGTCAAATGGGGATAATAATAGCACCAATTTCACAGGGTTGCCTTGAGGATCAGATAAGATATTTGTAGAGCACATAGCACAATGCCTAGTACATAATAAACATTTAATAAATTCATGTTTCCCCCTCTTATACATTCATCCCCATCAAAAGCTAAGACATCAGAAGTCAGAAGCCAGAATAGAGAACAAAGAAACGTATGGAGTGGAAAAAATACCTGCTATGGGAAGCTGATGAAGCACAGAGCATCTCACTGGATGATCTGCAGTTAATGTGGATTGATGATCCTATTGGACAAAAGCTCCGATGTTTAATACATCTGGATGAAGGAAAGAAAAAAGCTCAGTTGATAGCAGAATCCTGCCTAAGGGGCAGGTAGCCTTATAAAGTGAGTGAAGACCAGAAAAAAAAAAAAATCCCCTAGGCTTGTCAACATTTCCCTTCATTTCCCTTTACTGCCCTCTATGGATTGAGAGAGGAAAACCCCTCAAAGCCTATAGAAAAGAATAATTTAATAGCTTTAGAAATCCCAGGATTACAAACAAAGAACAGCATATTCACTCAACACACAGACAAAGGAGTAGGTTTTGGAAGTTCTGCCAACCCCAGGCTTAAGGCTGCTCTCCACAAAAAGAATTTACTACTGCTTTGTAGCCTGTGAGTAGCAGAAAAATTAATAATAATAAAAATAATAGAATAGTCAGACAAGTAGCTTTATTTCCCATGAGCTGGGACTCCACCATGATCGTGTTCTCAGCACACTTCATCACCAGGTAACTGAACATCCTTTGAGATTATATCAGTTTTGATATTCACACTTCATTAATATCCTTTGCACACTTTGTCTCATTGATTGAAGGGCTGGACGGTAAAGCCTAAATGGAGGCTAAAGGCTCCCTTTGAAGAGGACATCCAATGTTTTATTTCCCACCAGTTGCACTCCTTAGAACAGACCCTGCCATGCACCCTTCCATGCTGATTACCTTCTCCTGTACTGTTGCCTGGTTTATCCTCCATTTTTGTGCTGTCTTCCTCCATAAGACTGTAATATCCTCAAAGGCAGGGAGTTTTTTTGGATATTTTTTTGTTTTTGTTTTTACTTCTTTGTATCCCCAGAACTTAGCCACAATGCCTGCCACAAAGTGGGTGTGTATGTGTGTACACACATACATATACACACATACATATGCATACATATACACACATGTATACACACACATATATACATATACAAACATACCCATATACACATATATACCTATACCTATACATACATACATATGTATGTGTGTGTATATATGTATATGTATATATGTGTATATATGTATATGTGTATGTATGTATGTATGTATGTATGTATGTATGTATGTATGTATGTATGTATATGTATATATATAGGCTCAAAAAAAAAGAAAGAAAAACATTTCATGCTGAGATATGGCAATATACCCTAAAGAGACCTTGGAAAAACTGGTCTGCAATTTCCATTGGCATATGGGTTTTGCCATTCATGTGGTTAAGTATTTTTTCACTAAGTGTATAAATAGTTCTCAATCCAGACACAGTTTACAACAAGAAGAAATGGAAAACCTGGTACATGGACAGACTATTATGTTTTGATTGTTTTTTTCTGATTTTTTTCTTTCACAGAGTTCGATTATATGGTATGATTATTTTAAATTATTTCCTAAATATCTCATGTTTAAAAGCAAGTGGTATCATTATGACCCATCTGTGAACATGGAAAGTGACATTTGGGGCTCTGGAGTGACAATGCAGTTTATTTACCTGTAAACAAAAGTTATCTGAGGGATCCTAAGGGTTCTTTATATTCATATTACCACCAGTAAGGGAACCAGCTCAACCTATCATGAGTACAAATGGGTGGTGAGTGAGTCACATAGCTGAGCAAAACAAAAGCTTGAGGAGAGTTGTTGGGGCAGGGTTTCAGTGGCCTATCACATCAAAGCTTCCTAAGCATATATTTATATGTATTTTTTCCTATCCATGCCTGTTTTTCCCCATATTTATTCTTTTGTTTTGTTTTTTATGTTTTTGTATTTATTCTTATTTAATATCTTTTTGTGAATGTTTCTGGATCGTGTACATATTTCTGGCATGTCAAAATCATTTATTATATCTCAGTAAATATTAGCTATTCCTACCAATTTCTTGTCATCTTGAACCAATCAATCTGCAATATCTATATTTTCATGCAAGTTGTTAATACACATTTTAAGTAGACAATGCAGGAAAAAAATCCAAGGACTAAAGCAACTAGTCACCCATTACCTCATCATTTGTTAAATTACTACTATGTACAACACAGTGTGCTAAATGTTGAAGGGGGGAACCAGTGAATACACACTTAGAATACAAGCTCCCTCCCTTCCTTTTTCTTTCCCTTTTTCCTTTCCTCCCTTCTTCCCTCTCTTCTTCCCTTTCTTCTTAACTCTTCATAATCTAGACCCTTCCTTATACCTTTTTTTTAGTTTTATATATTGTTCCCGTTCAAAAATTCCAAATATGATTTAGCTATAGTGGCTTATTTGCTATTCTTGGAATAAGCAATACTACAAGTTCTTCCTCTTTGCTGTTACTCATACTTGTAATGATCCTCCCCCTAACATCTGTCTCTTAGAACCCTTTAATTCCTTCAAGATTCAGCTCAAATATTATCTTCTGTTGGAGGCTTTACCAATCTTCCCTAACCTTTCTTCTATTACAATTTTTTTCTAAAGTTAGCTTATTTTCACTTTATATGTATCTTGAGCATTGTTGTTATTGTTGTTATTGTTCTTTTTGTTTGTCTTTCATTCTTGAAGAGAATTATGATATCCAGAAGTGATGTCATGATTTGCAATGAATTAGATTTAAGTGAGGGAGGGCTATGCAAAGTCACCAGCCTCACTCTTTCTTCCATAACTATCTAGGTTCAATGTCAAGATATACATCAGGAGGACTAGAGATGGCCAAGGATGCAGTGGAAGACGTGGAGTTTTTTAAGCTGAGGTCTTATCTTGAAGAAATTTACTTATGTACATATTGTCTGAGAACAACTTAAGTAAGAAACTGGTTTTGTTTTTTTGTTTTTGTTTTCAATTTGTATCCCCCAAGGTCTAGTACCCAGCAATCCCTTAATTGAATGCTTGCTGAATAATTAATTCACTGAATGACTGAATGGATGGATGGAAGGATGAAGTGAAAATAAGCATAGAGAAGAAACTCTTTAAGAAAAGGAATTGGAAAATGGAATGTTTATATGTAAAGGCAATGGCAGATAGACCAGTTTGATTGATACATAGAATACATGAGAGACATCTTTCTGAAATATAAGCCCAGAAAGTTTGAGGAGTGTCATGTTCTAAAGAGCTGGCTCTAAGTTCATACCCCTCCCTTCAATATTTAGCACAATGTGCTATAAATAGTAGTCACTTAATGAATGTTGAGGGGATATATGACTAGGTGCTTAAGGCCTTGGCTTTTTTTCCATAGGCTGCTTTTAATGTCCACCAATGATTTGAACAAAAGCATAGATGTGGCAGATTTATTGTTTAAAAATGACAGGAAAATGGTAGGAGTAGGTAATATGACTGAGACTCTATCATAATTTAAAATAATTTTCAAATAAAAGTGGAAGAGACAAAGAGAGGAAAAAAGAAGGAAGGAAGGTAGGAAGGAAGGAAGGTAGGAAAGAAGGAAGGAAGAAAGGGAGGGAGGAAGGAAGGAAGGAAGGGAGGAAGGAAGGAGGGGGGACAGGGGGAGGGAGGGAGGGAGGGTGGGAGGGAGAGAAGGAGAAGAAAGAAAAGTTGGGGGACAAAGGGAAGAAGCAAATATTCATTAAGTGTTACTATGTGCAAAGCACTGGGGATAAAAAGTGAAGTAAAACTGTCCCCGCTCTCAAGAACTTCATATTACAAAATGAATGCTAAAAAGAAGACATAGCATGGAGCCCCCAGACTATATAAAAAAAAAATGTGACAAATGCTTTAGGAAAATCACTTGGGCTGCTGGGCAGAGGATGGATTGGAAGAGGAAGAGATTTGAGGCTTAGAGAAAAATGAGGAAGAATCTTTAACTGTGTTTGAGACTTAGCTCTATGGAGAGCTACTGCACAGGACCTATTTTTCCTAGGAGATAGTGCTGTTAAAATAATTTGAAATCATTTTCTATGTAATTTGCATTCTTCTCTCCCTTATCCCTCCCCTCCTCTCTCCTCCTTTGTAATAGCATGTATCTGACGCAGTAGTTGTTCAATATTCCCTGGCTTATTGCTGGCTATTGCCTTTGGAGCTTCAGTGCCTTACATATAATAGGCACTTAATAAGTGTGTATTAAATTGAATTGAATTGTATCAAACTGAATTATTCTGATTCAAATGAAGTGAACTGAAATGAATACTGTAGTTTATTTTCTTCATCATCAATATCACTTGTGTGGAGGGGTATCATTACATTAGGCATCCACTGTTATGAATGAATAAAGACATCAAAGAATGAATGCTGTGGGGGGTGGCTAGGTGGGGGGGTCGGCTAGGTGGTGCAGTGGATAAAGCACCGGCCCTGTATTCAGGAGTACCTAAGTTCAAATCTGGCCTCAGAAACTTGACACTTACCAGCTGTGTGACCCTGGGCAAGTCACTTAACCCCAATTGCCCCGCAAAAAAAAAAAAAAAAAAAAAAAAAAAAAAAAAAAAAAGGGAATGGTGTGATTATTCGTATGCAGTGTCAAGGAACAAGACCCTTTTGTATGTTCTATAAACTCAACCTATGACAACCCCAACCTTTTTAATATCTCAAGCTTCTGAACTGGTCCTGCTCAACAATGTGCTTTGAGATACATTTAAATTTTGCACAGAATTTGCAGGACCTCAGGTGTAAGATATTAAAGGAATCAATAAGCTTTGCCAAAGGCAATGTAGCACAGTGAAAAGCAGCCCGGACTAGACCTAGATTCAGCTCTAAACTCATACTAATGGTGTGCCCATGGGCAAAATCAGCACTGTATCTACAAAATGAGCTGGATAATCCTATTTAATAGGCTTTTGGTAGGGACACCACGTTAAATCATACATGAGAGAAAGATAAACCATATTTATGGGTAGTAATTTGTGAAGTCTTAAATGATAAGAAAATATTTAAGACTGATGTTAAAGCAAAGTATGCAGTAGATGGTGTTGTTGTAGTAGTTGTTGTTTGTTGTTGTTTTTAATATGTTTAGGGATCCAAGAGCTTCTTTCCATACCAGTCTGGATTCTTGAGGTCAGGGTCAAATGACTGTAATAAGAAGACAATTAAGAGTAAAGTGACCACTTATTCATTGACATTAACTTACCCTGAGCCTGACACAGTACTTTCCTCATATAAAGATTTTTGGGGAAGCATTCATAAGGTAAGGATGTGTAAAACAAAGACAAGAAAAATAGCTATTCATAAAGCACAAGTTGTTATAGCAAAAGAATAATGTACTTTTTAGAGGAAAACATGTTCTTGGCTATAAGAGATAACAGAGTTATAGTCTGAGTATAGGTGTGCTCACTTAAATTAACAAAAAAAATGTCCACCAGACCAGGCAGGGAGGAGAACTTTCCCTGGATTCTGGAATGCTCCATCTTCATCAGCTAAGTCTTTTGGTACCAATAAGAGATACTTAACTTCTCTGGTTCTCAGTTTCCAAAATTGTGGATTGAGAGACTTAAGAAACAAAAATATGAACCACATTGTTCTTTAAGCTCCTAATCTTTGATTCTGTCTCAAAAGACAAAGTGCTACGTCTCCATAATATAAAGAGACAAATGAAATAGCTTTGAGATTTGAGTTCAAATTCTGCCTTTCACTTACTCTCTATGTGAACTTGGAAACCTCAGGTTTTTACCCTAAAAAATGATGGGGCTGTGCTAGGTGTTTTCTAATATTTCTTTCTAGTTCTACATTTATGAGCTTATAACACCTCTAACATCTATGCCTGTTATAACATTCTTAGAAATTTGGACAGTTCAACGGTAGCCTGGATGACAGGCAGGGAATATTCTCTGAGAACCAGCCATCACTTAAAAGACTAGAAACTATGTTTTTCCAAACACACACACACATACAAACAGTTTGTGTATATATATTATATGTGTGTATATATATATGTATATACACACACATACACATATACATACATAGCTATATACATATTTCTTGGAGTCTTTTCTTTTTTTAGTTGGATACACCAGGAAGGAACACAATAATCACAATAATAGAAGACAGCCAAGCTTGGAGGAGCTAAGGGAGTGTCAGTGTGAAAGAGATATTGCATAGCTCTAGACTGAGTAAATTTCAGAGTTGGGGCCAGGTCATTTTCCTGGCTGTATCAATATGCTTAAGCAAATGGCTTCCCCTCTTGTGTGGATCCCCCAGGTTAACTGGGAAAACATCAGTGCAGTCTTGTAAATAAAATATATATCAAGATTTGCTTGCAGAAAGCCAGAGATAACACCAGGAAGTGTCAACACAGGGCCACTGGAACCCAGAGGGAAATGACTTCTCAATGGAGATAGCCACAGAACAATATCTTTGTGGTCCAGCTGAGGCCATTCACCTCAGTGCCAACACATTCAGCTGAAAATACAGAAAACTAGCAAGGCATCTCTTAGTGTGTTTACTGAAGGGAGATACTATTCTTAGCAAAACATTCACTAAAGCATAAAATGTTTTGGTTTGTTTTTTCTCATTCAGGGCCAACTCCAAGCTATGAAGGAGAAAACAGAGAGCCACGTTCAGGTTAAATGTCTATGTTAGTATTGGTAAAGAGAAGAGAAATCCTTCAAAAATGTCCAAAAGGGATATTTCAAAATTATAGGGGGGTTGGAAACAAATGTTTAGGTTTTAGCCATAATTGGGGGAAGATGAAAGTCAAAACCATGAAAAAGGGCTGCTTCTTAGGGTGGCTAGTGGTAGTAGCAGTAATAGTAAAAACTAAATAATTCTATATACATTGGGTGGAATATTTGATAAATATGAAGATCACATAGAGCTAGGAGAGCTATCTTACACATGGGATAGCAAAGAAGGATGAAAAAAGATGTTTACAGGTTATGTCACCCAAACAAATATATTTCAAATGGAGTTTAATCTGAGAAAATGTATGTTTTATACTTTTCCCCCTATTCTGTTTTGCCAACTCCTGATATGGAAGGAATGTATTGCTAAACAAAATTACCTGGAAAGAAATCTGGGGATTTCCAGGGTTTGCCAGCTCAAAATCCATCAATAATGCAATATGGCAGCCAAGCCACTTAATGTGATCTTGGTCTCTGTTAAGAAGAACAGAGTTTCTAGGAATAGGAATCTGATAATCCTACTGCATTTGGCCTCAATCAGACCTTATCTAGAGGACTGAATTCTGTAAGGGGTGTCACATTTTTCAAATGTCATCGATCATTGTTCAGATAGAGAAATGTCCAGAGCATACAATTTCCCAGGTGAGAGGTAATAAGGCCGTAAATTAGAGCATGATTTGTGTGAGGCTAGAAGAGGGTGTAGATGCGTAAGACACTCTGTAAGTGGTGTCAACAAGGAAGGCAAGAGGGGAAAAGAAATTTAATCCAATTAGCTAAAAACAAAACAACAGAAACATATCAAAGGACATTTTAAAAAGAAACACAGTTTGCTCATTTTTCTACTGAACACACATTTGCTGCATGAACTATAAACTGGTGAGTTTAATGTGTTCAATTATGGATAGCCCAAGAATTCCTCTAAGCAAAAACAACAGGCCTCAAGCTTCATTCAATCTCCAAGTTGTACAACATGCAGTGAGTTTCCCCTCTGACATTCATAATCTCTTACACTTAGCTGCCAAAGGCCTAGGGCAGAGATGAATAGCCCTCCACAGAGAGACACCATAGAATCATGGCATTGCAGAGTGCAATGGGATCTCAGAATACCCCTCATACAACACAAACAAGAGCTAAGGCATTAGCAACATGTGGTCATCTGGCCTACAGCTGGGGAGCCAAGGCCAGTTACAAAGATGGTAGCTTAGATTGAGATTTATGTGTCTGGACCATGTATTAAAATTTGATGACTTCTTGGAGAGGAATACCAAGGCAGTCATTTGTAAATTTCTATGAACAATACAAATTTCTGCCCTGGTCTGGTTCCAGGACCAGTATGCAAGATTCATGTATTCATTCAACAGTCTTTCTCCCATCCCCAAGGGCTCACTAGGTTCTGGACACTATGCTGGGAAAGCAATCAAGTATCAAGCATTCAATTATGTAAGCACCTGCTAAGTACTAAAAATAGCAAAACCCTGGCAAAGAAGGTGAAACATGAAAAAGAGGCCTGAGGTTTTTGAAGTTTGCATAATGTAGCCTACTTCTGATATCTCATGAAACAGGTGAGGGGTTGGGGGATTGATGTTGTTGCTTGAAGAAATCTGAGAATTCATCACTAAAGAATTTTGAAATCATGAGCAAGAAAGTAAAGTCTTTAAGACAGAAGCTTAACAATTTTTGGGTGATGGAAATCTTGGTTTTCTGTGAAGCCCATGGAATCCTTATCAGAGTGGTTTTAAGGGCACAAAATAAGATGGATACATTGGGGGGGGGCAGGACAATGAGTGTTAAGTGACTTGCCCAGAGTCACACAGCCAGTAAGTGTCAAGTGTCTGAGTCTAGATTTGAACCCAGGTCCTCCTAAATCCAGTGTCAGTACTCTATCCTCTGTACCACCTAGCTGCCCCCTGAATGGATACAATTAATAAGGAAACTGGGGAGCTAGATACTACGCATAATTATTTACAATTTAAAGATAAAGAACCTGAAACTAAGAAGTTAAGCCATTTTTCATTCAGTTAGTAAGTATCTATGGTGAAAGCTGACACCAGGTCCTGTAAGTTGATCTCATGCCCTTTTGATTCTGTCACACTGTATTTTTGATAGTAGAATAAACATGGCAAGCTAGTGGGCTTCTTTGCTATGTTGTGCCTTAGTTATAGAGATCGAGAGACTTGAACTTTATTGATGGCCATGTGAAGGGGATTGATATCGGACTTTTCTTCAGAGGAGCCAGGGAAACTATTCACAATTTGATTCCTATCTACATTTTATGACTTATTATGTAGTATTCTCCTTTGTGATATTTATTTTCTATGCAAACTACTTGATCTGCTGTTCCCTGTATTTGATACTTAGCTTCTGTCTTTTTATCTTTACATTGATTGCCCTGCTTTCCAACCTCATCTTTGCCCAGGGGGAAAAAAAGAACACCTTCTTCCAACAATGATTTCAAGTCATCTACTGTTTCACATGTTTCCTGTTCTTCCTCAGTTACTGGTCTTTACCCCATCCAAAATTATATTGGATTTCCTTTGGAGTTTTTTGTATCGTTTCTGTATTGTTTTCACTGTGAGCATGTTACGTTTCTTCTTTAACAATTAATCAAGTAACAACAAACGTATTACAATGCCTGCTGTATTCTAGGGACTGCTCTAGATGCTTGTCATACAAATACAAAGAATGAAATAAGTAGTTTAAATTCTTATGAGGGGGGCAGCTAGGTGGTGCAGTGGATAGAGCTCTGACCATGGATTCAGCAGTACCTGAGCTCAAATCCAGACTCAGCACTTGACACTTACTATCTGTGTGACTCTGGGCAAGTCACTTAACCCCCAGTGCCCTGAAAAAAAATTCTTATGAGGAAGGCATCAAGTACAGAAAAAATAAGTATAAAAAGAACAAATGCAAATATATGCAAAATTCTAAACTGCAAGGTAGTCTGGGATGGAGGACATAGATAATTATGAGTATCAAGAAACAATTCACCCAGAAAAAGAGCAGGAAGTGAGGCTAAATAAGAGGGTAAAATCCAGCCTTGATGGGCAACCAGTGCAAAGATACAAAGAAGAGAGCTAGAGGGTCATTGTGTGAATCACAGTAAGAAAGTCAATTTAATTGGAAAGCATTGTATAGGATGGGGAGTAACATGCTATAAGTTTGGAAGGAAAAATTGGGGCCAGGTTGTGAAGGGCTTCAATAGTTAAACACAAAAGTCTCTTGTTAATCCTAGGGATAAACTGGAGTTGATAGTATAGAGGAGTAGATTTTGTCTGCATATAAGGTAAAATATATATATATCACTTTAATAACATTGTGTAGAATGGAACAGAATGGGAGAGTCAATGAAAGGAGACCCATTAAGAGACTGTTAAAATAATCTAAGATCAAGGAATGTAGTGGACTTTTTAGGGACTCAAGACAGTCATGATTCACCAGACT
Organism: Dromiciops gliroides; assembly: GCF_019393635.1. NCBI lineage: Eukaryota > Metazoa > Chordata > Mammalia > Microbiotheria > Microbiotheriidae > Dromiciops > Dromiciops gliroides. The sequence goes on from NC_057862.1 coordinate 685,294,747, forward strand.
GGGATGTTGAGGTCAGAGTTGCATCATAGTAGTAAACAGTCAATTAAGAGTGAAGCAAGTGGTTGTTTATTGTGGTGCCCAGGGAAGATGAGAAGATTGCAAGATGGATGGCAATCTTCCCTTAGCATGACATAAGAATCTCCTTAGATACAGATTTTTAAGGCAGTATTCAAAAGCTAAGCATTATTCAAAGTAACATTGTGTGAAATAAAGAAAAGAAAGATAGCTATTCATAAAACAGAGGGGGTTATACAAAAAAAAAATAGTCTACTTGGAAAAAGAAATGTGTGTTCCTAACTATAGAAAAGGAGATAAGGGGATTATCATCATATCTGCCCATTGGACCAGAAAGGGAGAACTTTCCCGGGACTCTGGAAACCTCCACCTTCAGTAAGTAAGATTTTTGCTCCGAATAATTGATGAGAATAAGATACTGAAGGATATTAGCCACTGCAGCTGTGTCCTTCGGCTCACTTACAACAAAATAGCTAAAGACAATGTCCCTAGGGTTCATATAAAAGGGGGTAGAAATTTCCTACTTCTCCCACAGAACCAATGCAATTCCTGGAGAGTAAGGAATATTTTTTTTCCTTTGTCTTTTTATTATCAGTTCCCAGCACAGATCCTGGTAGGAAGTAGATTCGTATTAAGTGCTTGTTGAGTGAATGAATGATATGGATAGATTGATGGACTTTCAGTCAAGAACAGCTGAATTAAAATTCTTTCTCAGCTACTTAACTAGCTGTGTCATTCTGCAGAAGTGACTTAATCTCTGTCAGCCTCAAATTTCCCCCTCTTTTAAGTGGAAATGAGTGCTTCTCTCCCAGGTTGTTGTGAGAGTAAAATGAGATAACATATACAGGGATTTATAAATCATAAAGCACAAGATAAAAGGTATTTTTATTACCATTAGTGATATTGCTGTTATTTGTAACCTAGATTCATTAATTCTGTTTTTGCAAAAGTTTTTTTTTTTATTTCATTTAATCAAAACTATTAGAAAAAATATAGATTTATAATATATATCTATCATCTATCTTCTCTCTATGCAATTAGACTGAGGGACTATTTTTTCCTGTAAATTACAAGATTATAATAAATAACTTTTACTGTAATAAACACAGGATAGAGGAATGGACAGAGTATTGGGCATGATGTCACAAACACACGAAGTCACAGAGAGAGAGAGAGGAAAAAACTATCAACAACTATATTAAAGAATGGTCCATTATAATAATATATTTTTTTTTAAATCAACATATATCGGGTTTAATTTCACACATACCAAACTGACAAAGTTGATAAAAAGATCTGAATCTTCATTGTTGGAAGGTTTATGGAAAGATGGACATACTAAAGCATTATTATTATTTATTTATTTTTAGATAGGCAATTGGGGTTAAGTGACTTGCCCAGGGTCACACAGCTAGTAAGTGTTAAGTGTCTGAGGCCGGATTTGAACTCAGGTACTCCTGACTCCAGAGCCGGTGCTCTATCCACTGCGCCACCTAGCTGTCCCATACTAATGCATTATTGTTAAAATTGTGAATAAGGGCACATATTTTGGAAAGCAACTTGGAATTATACAGATCATTAACATGTCCATACACAGAATCTTACTTCTACTAACTATATACTCAAAAATAAGAAAAAAATATACACACATATAAATATGCATATATGTGTGTGTATACATATATATGTATATATGTGTATATATGTAGGAGCAGTTTTTGTTGAATTAAAAAAATCTAGAAATAAAGTGGGTACCCAATAAATGGGAAATGGCTAAACAAACACTTTACGGTACATAAATGTGCTGGAATATTTTTGTGTTAAAAATCTAATGAATACTTGGAAGGATGCACAGATTTCATTTACTGATTTAGAGTGAAGTAAGGAAAGCCAAAAAAGGAAAATATGAAATGCGTAGAAATACTGAAAGTAACATTGACAACAACCACAAGAAAATAAAAAATGAGTTTTCAAAAATTAAAAATAATAAATGTCCAAAAAAGAAGAAATATGAGCCATTCCTACCCAAACCTTTACAGAGGTGTGATAATTACATTTGTGGGGCCTTTCATATATTTTCATATTTATTCAAAGAATTGATTTGTTTAGATGCTCTTTTCGCTCTTTTTAATTTTTTATTACATATATGTGTATATATATATGCATATATATGCATATATACTTTTGTCTTCTGTAGGATGATTCTCTTGGAGAGGAAGAGAAAGTTATTTGGGGAGAAATTTTTGCAACGCAAAATGTAGCAATAAAACTTATATGTAAATAAGAAGGAAGAAATGAATGACTGCTCAATGTCAAGTGTTTGGGTAAGATAGAACTAAGAAAATATCGTTAGATTAGGAAGTAATTGCTTCTCTGAAAGAGCAATTTCAGGATTATGGGGAGTGAAAATCAAAAGTGAAAAGTACAAAGAACTATCCAATAGGTCATATTACCTCCCCTTGAATCTTTTCTGCAACTTCAGGGCATAATAACATCATGTATATTATTAAAATAATAATCACTGACATTTACGTAGTACTTTAAGGGTTAGGAAGCATGTTTAATATATATTATGTCTTATGATCCTCAACATAACCTCAAGTTATTATTAAACCTATTTTATGGGTGAGAAAACTGAGGTTCAGAGAAGTTAATTGATTTTCGTACAGTCAAAGAATGTTAGAGATGGGATTTTAAATCAACTATTTTCTGACTTCAGGGCTAGTCAGGTTCTTACTTTACTAAGGGATGTCTCAGTCTAATTGTTTCTACCTCAAATATTTATAACCTATTCCTTAGATCAGAACATAGGTTCAGAGCTGGAAGGAACATTATAGTTCATTGAATCCAATTCACTTATTTTCATGGAGAAAGATATTGAGTCCCAGATTTTAAGTGTGTCAGGTTCACACAGCTAGGAAGTCTATGAGGCAGCATTAGGACTCAGGTCTTTGTTACTGCGAGTCCAGCATTCTTTCCAATGTATCACTGGCCTCTGCATTCCTAAATTTTGAACTATACCCAGCTTTAAAAAAATAGTAAACTGCAGTCACACCATATGACCTCTTGTTCCCTTCTTTTGGAGACATGTTATTCAATCTAATGCTGAGTGAGGGAGCAGCCAGTTATTTTCTACAGTCTACCCCCCACTCCCATTCTAAAGAGCTGGAAGATAAGATCGTAGATAAAACATGATTTGGTGTATAGAGCAGTGCTGTATTGGAGTTTAGAAACCTGGAGTGAATATTCTATCTCAGAAACTTCTTAGTCTATGACACAGAACAAATTAATGAAACTTCCTTTGCCCCATTTTCCTCATTTGCTAATAATTGTGTTGGATGGTGTGAGAAAATAATGGGGCTTTGGGACTGGACCTGGGAATGGGGATTAAAACCACACCACCTTGAAAGCCTTGTTCCTACCAGAGGATCTGTTCTCTGGGCTCCGACATCAGTATGCATTGCACCAAACCACCCTCAAAACCAGTGAACTAATAGATTTGAATGATGCTAGTCAATCTTTAGGTAGTGTGTAAGGACCACTTCTCTGCCTTCCCTCAGAGAGCTTATGGTCCTGATCACTCTCTTGGCTTGGGAACTTGGTGAGAGCAGACACAGCCCACTGTGGTTCCCCTTTCTCTCTCCTCCCATGGATCCTAGCTAGGCATTCCTATATTTCAGAGCCATGTGTGCTCTCTTTCATATACTTTAATAAAGTATATTTCATATACTTTAATAAATGTTTAATGCCCCCAAACTGGTGCGGCAGCCTATAATGTCTAAGTAACAAATATATGATAAACCCAGCTAATTTTCCCTAAACTTGGGACAATAATAGGGCGACCACATTTAATTTTATTTACCACAATGGCCTACAAGTTCCCTTATAAGACTAAACCTATCACCCTATGATCAATTAGTTTAATCCCTTCATTTTATAGATGCGTAAACAGAAGCCCATAGTGGTTAAATGACTTGCTCAATAAGACAAAGCAGAATAACAACATCTTCCTTCAGGAATAAATCAAATCCTACCAAGTCCAGCAAATATTTTCTAAAAACCCCAGTTTTTTGCCACTGTCTCCTTCCACTAAAATCCCATACAACATTCTGTCCATACTGTTGATCTGGCAAGGAGCCCGATTATTTGTAAGTACATTTTGTTTCCATGAATAGACTGTAAGCCCATAGTGATCAGGAACTGGATTTGATGACTATTTGTAGCCCTAGTAGGAGTATTGGTGCCCAAGATAAAGTAAGAACTCAACGTGTTGCTATGAAATTAATTATCAGAGGTGGGTATTTCAAAGAATAAGAATTAATTCATACATTTTTGTTCTTATTTTTATATATATCCAGACATTCTGAAAATGGAGTTATAAGATTTTCCATTGCATACCACATGAGCAATATTGGAAACTGATGGTAGTAAATTATTGGGGGGCAGCTAGGTGGCTCAGTGAATAAAGCACCGGCCCTGGATTCAGTAGTACCTGAGTTCAAATTCGGCCTCAGACACTTGACACTTACTAGCTGTGTGACCCTGGGCAAGTCACTTAACCCCCACTGCATGGCCAAAAGAAAGTAAAAAAAAAAAAAAAAAGAAAATTATTGCACTAGTCAACTATAATGATCTTAAACAAGAGACTTAAAACTCAATTATGGAATGGATTTGTCACCCTACCTTAGGCAGTGATGTATGAATGACTTCAGAAAGAAAAGTAGTCAACTGTCTTGAGGAAGAGGTCAATGCATAAAATAATTTTTTATGTATGTGGCATCTTGCAGAGTCCATGTAGATTTTGAATAATTTTTATTTGTGTGATTCTATTTATATAAGGAAGAGAATGTCAAGGATGATGTTGTCATACATTCTCTAACTGTTGAACTGCCAAATATTTAAGACTGAATTTCTAAAACATACCCTTTGATCTCAACTTCAGAAACCTAAAAATTGAAAGAATACAAGAAACAAAGGTGGAACAATAAGTAGGTTCCCCAACACTGGAAGTCCTCCAACAAACAAAGTCTTGATGAACATGATTTTTATAGAGGGGGCTCCTTGTAAAATATGAGTTTGGACAGATGGTTCTTAATGTCTGTTCCAGGTTGAAAGCCTGGGGGGAAACATACTAACAATTAGATAATTATCTCAAAGTAACATGCACTACTTCAGAATCTAATGAGTGTTCCCTTAATGGAGGCCTTCAAGAAAATGATGGATGCCCAGTTTTCAGGGAAGCTTTGGATGTGAATATGTTTGTATCTGTGTTCTAAGTGTGTGTGTGTGTGTGTGTGTGTGTATATATATATATATATATATATATATATATATATATATATATATATATATATATATATATATATATAAATGTATGTGTGTGTGTGTGTGTGTGTGTGTGTGAGATGTATGTATTTAAGTATGGGACATGGCAATGGAAGAGACCAGGTGTTTACGTGATAGAGTCCATGTCTAGAACAATTTCAAAATGGTAGAAAACAGAAGAAGTCAATGTGTCATTTAAATACCCTTTAAGTAAAGAATGAATCATGGAAAGAAGTCTCAGATTCTACAAACACATTCCTCACACACTTCATATTCTGAGATTTAAATTTACTCTTTACTTCTTGCTATACCCTTACTCCTAAAAATCGTGTCATGAAAATATATTTTAAAATACCATAAAACTACAGTCATGTGAAAGGAAATTACATTAAAATACAAAACTCTGATTAATGCAGTGACTAACAACAGTTTCCAAAAGCTGATAGTGAAAAATGCCTCCCTTCCACTATGAAAAAGGTGGTGAAGTATAATTGGAGATTGATCCATACATTGCTAAACACAAATATGTTTGCTTTATTTGACTGCATTTATTTGTTAAAAGTGGGTGTTCTGGGGGCAGCTAGGTGGTGCAGGGGATAGAGCACTGGCCCTGGAGTCAGGAGTACCTGAGTTCAAATCCGGCCTCAGACACTTAACACTTACTAGCTGTGTGACCCTAAGCAAGTCACTTAACCCCAATTGCCTCACTAAAACAAAACAAAACAAAACAAAACAAAAAAAAAGTGGGTGTTCAATTGGAGGTTGGGGAAGTTGTTGATAAATGACAGTTATAATTTTTCAAACATTAATAAAACATATTTTAAAATAAATCAAATGACTTTGATGATTGTCCTTTTGCTTGACAAATACAACAATAGATTTACAGTTTGAGAATAATTTCTATATTTTTCTGTCCTTGAAATACAAATAAATTATATGCGTGAGGATGCATATGTATTTCGATAGATATAGACAGATATCTAAATAGATATACACATACCAATCATAAATAGGAAAACAGAGAAATAAACTGACTTGCATATCATTGAAAGTGATCAGTGTTGTCACGTGAAGATTCAGCATTTGAACTCGGGTTTCCCTGATTCCAACTCAGTAATTCTTTTCATTTATTTCCAAAGCTTCACACTACTTTCTGAATATATCAGGGGAAAAGATCATCCTTAACAAAGCAAACTATATTTCGCCTCCTTAGATTTCCTCAGCAACACATGATCTCTTCTGTATTTCTTTACTATTGAGAACATTCCTTTTACAAAGTGAAATGATATACCATGTACATCAAGAGAGAAAGCACATCAGCATTTGAAAGTGCTAAACTTGGGGACAGTAATGCAGTTTTCCCCATTGAAGCACTAGCCAAAGAGCTCTTGAAAAGTTAAATTTGTTCCTATGCAGAATAAAGCCTCATTCTGTTTGATAAGGGAGCTGCTTCCCTAACTTCTTTGGTTCTATTACTGAAGGTCCTTTGGAAATTCCAGGAGACACAAGGTATATTTATAGAATCAGTACTCACTTGCTGATCCTCAATAATGACATAAACTGTTATCTTTGCCTTTAGAAATTGAAATTCCACCTTCCCTGCTGTTCTATAGTTTTGTTTTTTTTTTTAAACTTTGGAATCTGTTGAATTCCTTTATTCTTCTTGTTCTCTTGACTTTGCTAGAAACTATTACTTGAAAGTTATCTGGGAAACAGATTTAATGAGGAGAGAAGAAACAGGTTCTTCCTTCAGCCAACATTTCCCTGAGCACTGAAAAAAAGTGTTTTCACTTGTCAAAAGCAATTATTATTATTTTTTTTTAGTTCTCAACTTTTGTTTATACATGCTTTACAATTTCAGATTTTTCTCCCTCCCTCCCCTCCCTCCCCCCTCCCCTAGACAGCAGGTATCTGATATAGGTTATATCTATATATCTCTATACATATACATATAGATATATATATACACACACATATATATATACATATAATAATATTAATCCTATTTCTGCATTAATCCTGTTACAAGAGAAAGAATCAGAGCAGTGATGCAAAACCTCAAAATAGAAAAAAAAACAGCACCCAAAACAAAAGAAATAATATGGTTCAATCAGCATCTATACTCCACAGTTCTTTCTTTCTTTTTTTTTTTCTTGGATTTGGAGATCCTCTTCTATCATGAGTTCCCTGGAACTCTTCTGTACCATTGCATTGGTGAGAAGAATATAGTCCATCACAGTAGGTCAACACTCAATGTTGATGATACTGTGTACAATGTTCTTCTGGTTCTGCTCATCTCACTCATCATCAGCTCACGTAAGACCCTCCAGGTTTCTCTGAACTCTTCCTGCTCATCATTTCTTACAGCACAATAGTATTCCATTGTATTCATGTACCACAACTTGTCCAGCCATTCCCCAATTGAGGGGCACCCCCTCAACTTCCAATTCCTTGCTACCACGTAAAGAGCAGCTATAAATATTTTTGTACATGTGGGTCCCTTTCCCCCTTCCATGATTTCTTTGGGCAAAAGACCTAAAAGTGGGATTGCTGGGTCAAAGGGTATGCACAGCTTTATCGCCCTTTGGGCATAATTCCAAATTGCTCTCCAGAATGGTTGGATCAGCTCACAGCTCCACCAACAGTGCATTAGTGTTCCAATTTTCCCACAGCCTCTCCAACATTTATTATCTTCCTTTTTTGTCATTTTAGCCAATCTGATAGGTGTCAGGTGGTACCTCAGAGTTGTTTTAATTTGCATCTCTCTAATCATTAGAGATTTAGAGCATTTTTTCATATGGGAATAGATAGCTTTGGTTTCTTCATCAGAAAACTGCCTGTTCATATCCTTTGACCATTTCTCAATTGGGGAATGACTTGGATTCTTATAAATTTGATTTAATTCCCTATATATTTTAGAGATGAGGCCTTTATCAGAAGCACTGGCCTCAAAAATTGTTTCCCAGCTTTCTGCCTCCCTTCCAATTTTGGATGCATTGCTTCTGTTTGTACAAAAATTTTTTAATTTAATATAATCAAAATCATCCACTTTGCATTTTATAATATACTCTATCTCATGTTTGGTCAAAAACTGTTCTCCTTTCCAAAGATCTGATAGGTACACTATTCCTTTCTCTCCTAATTTACCTATGGTATCACCTCTTATGTCTAAATCATGTATCCATTTTGACCTTATTTTAGTATAAGGTGTAAGATGTTGGTCTAAGCCTAATTTCTGCCATACTATCTTCCAGTTTTCCCAGCAGTTTTTGTCAAATACTGAGTTCCTATCCCAGAAGCTGGAGTCTTTGGGTTTATCAAACACTACATTACTAGTGTCATTTACTAGTGCATTTCCTGAGCCTAGCCTATTCCATTGATCTACCACTCTATCTTTTAGCCAGTACCAGATAGTTTTGATGACTGCCGCTTTATAGTAAAGCTCCTGGTTTGGTACCGCTAACCCACCTTCCTTTGAATTTTTTTTCATTATTTCCCTGGATATTCTTGATTTTTTGTTTTTCCAGATGAATTTTGTTATTATTTTTTCTAGCTGTATAAAATAATTTTTAGGTAGCCTGATTGGTATGGCACTGAATAAGTAAATTAATTTAGGCAGTATTGTCATTTTTACTATATTAGCCCTGCCTATCCATGAGCAATTGATATCTTTCCAATTATTTAGATCTGATTTGATTTGTGTGAAGAGTGTTTGGTAGTTGTGTTCATAGAGTTCCTGGGTTTGTCTTGGCAAGTAGACTCCCAAGTATTTTCTATTACCTACCGTTACTTTAAATGGAATTTCTCTTTCTATCTCTTGCTGCTGGACTTTGTTGGTCATGTATAGAAATGCTGATGATTTATGTGGATTTATTTTATATCCTGCTACTTTGCTAAAGTTGTTAATTGTTTCAAGTAATTTTTGACTTGATTCTTGAGGATTCCTTAAGTATACCATCATATCATCTGCAAAGAGTGATAGTTTTGTTTCCTCCTTGCCTATTCTAATTCCTTTAATTCCTTTCTCTTCTCTGATTGCTAAAGCTAACATTTCTAGGACAATATTAAATAATAGGGGTGATAATGGGCATCCCTGTTTCACCCCTGATCTTATTGGGAAGGCCTCTAATTTATCTCCATTGCATATAATACTTGCTGATGGCTTTAGGTAGATACTGTTTATTATTCTAAGGAAAGCTCCCCCTATTCCTAAACTCTCTAGTGTTTTTATTAGGAATGGGTGCTGTACTTTGTCAAAAGCTTTCTCTGCATCTATTGAGATAATCATATGATTTTGGTTGGTTTTCTTATTGATGTGATTGATTATGTTAATAGTTTTCCTAATGTTGAACCAGCCCTGCATTCCTGGTATAAATCCCACCTGGTCATAGTGTATTATCCTGGTGATCACTTGCTGTAATCTCCTTGCTAATATCTTATTTAAGATTTTAGCATCAATATTCATTAGGGAAATTGGTCTATAATTTTCTTTCTCTGTTTTTGCTTTGCCTGGTTTTGGTATCACCACCATATTTGTGTCATAAAACGAATTTGGTAGAACTCCTTCTTCACCTATTTTTCCAAATAATTTGTATAATATTGGAATTAATTGTTCTTTAAATGTTTGGTAAAATTCACCCGTAAACCCATCTGGCCCTGGGGATTTTTTCTTAGGGAGTTCATTAATAGCTTGTTCAATTTCTTTTTCTAATATGGGTTTATTTAAGGATTTTATTTCCTCTTCAGTTAACCTGGGCAGTTTGTATTTTTGTAAATATTCATCCATTTCATTTAGATTGTCAAATTTATTGGCATACAGTTGGGCAAAATATTTCCTAATTATTGCTTTAATTTCCACTTCATTGGTGGTAACATCACCCTTTTCATTTTTGATACTGGTGATTTGGTTTTCTTCTTTCTTTTTTTTAATCAAATTAACCAGTATTTTATCTATTTTATTGGTTTTTTCATAAAACCAGCTCTTAGTTTTATTGATTAATTCTATAGTTTTTTTGCTTTCAATCTTATTAATTTGTCCTTTAATTTTCAGGATCTCTAATTTAGTGTCTAATTGGGGATTTCTAATTTGTTCTTTTTCTAGCTTTTTAAGTTGCATGCCCAATTCATTAATCTCCTCTTTCTCTTTCTTATTCATGTAAGCATTTAGAGCTATAAATTTTCCCCTAAGCACTGCTTTGGCTGCATCCCATAGATTTTGGTATGTTGTCTCGTTATTGTCATTCTCTTGGATAAAGTTATTGATTGTTTCTATGATTTCTTGTTTGGCCCATTCATTCTTTAGAATGAAATTATTTAGTTTCCAATTGATTTTCATTCTACTTTTCCCTGGCTCTTTCTTACATGTAATTTTTATTGCATCATGATCTGAGAAGGATGCATTTACTATTTCTGTCTTTCTACATTTGACTATGATGTTTTTGTGCCCTAATACATGGTCAATTTTTGAAAATGTGCCATGTACTGCTGAAAAAAAGGTATATTCCTTTCTATCCCCATTCAATTTTCTCCAGACATCTATCGTGTCTAACTTTTCTAGTAATCTATTCACCTCTTTCACTTCTTTCTTATTTATTTTTTGGCTAGATTTATCTAATTCTGAGAGGGGGAGATTCAGATCCCCCACTAGTATAGTATTACTATCTAATTCCTCTTGTAACTCATTTAACTTCTCCTCTAAGAACTTGGATGCTATACCACTTGGCGCATACATATTCAATATTGATATTACTTCATTATCTATAGTACCTTTAAGTAAGATGTAATTTCCTTCCTTATCTCTTTTAATGAGATCTATTTTTGCCTGCACTTTGTCTGAGATAAGGATTGCTACCCCTGCCTTTTTTACTTTAGCTGAGGCATAATATATTCTGCTCCAGCCTTTTACCTTTACTCTGTGTGTATCTCTCTGCTTCAAATGGGTTTCTTGTAAACAGCATATTGTAGGGTTCTGGTTTTTAATCCACTCTGCAATTCGCTTTGGTTTTATAGCAGAGTTCATCCCATTCACATTCACAGTTATTATTACTGACTGTCTATTCCCCTCCATTCTATTTACCCCCTTTGTACTTTTCCCCCCTTCTTTCACCCTATTCCTCCTCACCGACGTTTTACTTCTTACCCCTGCCTCCCCCAATCTGTCCTCCCTTTTTATCACCCCCTCTCTTTTCTTTACCCTTTTCTCCCTTGCTTTTGTCCTCCCTTCTATCAGTCCCCCCCTTTCCCTTCCCCTTTTGTTTCCCTAAAGAATGAGTTAAGTTTCTTTGTCCCAATGAACGTATATGTTATTCCCTCTTTGAGTCAAATCTAATGAGAATAGGGTTGAAACCATGTTCCCCCCTCCTTTCTTTCCCTCTGTTATAATAGGTTTTTTTCCACCTCTTCATATGATATAATTCATCCCATTCCACCTCCCCTTTCCTCTCCTCCCCATAGACTCCCTTTTTATCCCCTTAATTCTTTTGTATCATCACATCAAAGACAATTTATATTTATACCCTCTATATAAAGTCCTTCTCTCTGCCCAAATACATTTACAATTCTTAAGAGTTATGAGTATTATCTTCCTGTGTAGGGATATAAACAGTTTAACCTAATAGGGTAACTTTTTTTTTCCCCTCTGTTTACCTTTTTAAACTTCTCTTGAGTCTTGTATGTTGAGATCAAATTTTCTATTCAGTTCTGGTCTTTTCACCAGGAAAGATTGAAAGTCCCCAATGTCATTAAATGTCCATCTTTTCCCCTGAAAGAAAATGCACATTTTTGCTGGGTAATAGATTCTCGGCTGCAATCCAAGCTCCTTTGCCTTCCGGAATATCATATTCCAAGCCTTGCGGTCCTTTAATGTTGACGCTGCCAGGTCCTGAGCAATCCTGACTGTGGCTCCATGATATTTAAATTGCTTCTTTCTGGCTGCTTGGAGTATTTTCTCCTTCACCTGATAATTCTGGAATTTGGCTACAATATTCCTTGGAGTTTTCCTTTTGGGGTCTCTTTCAGGAGGTGATCGATGGATTCTTTCAATGATGATTTTATCCTCTGATTCTATGATATCAGGGCAGTTCTCCTTAATAATTTCCTGGAATATGGTATCTAGATTCTTTTTCTGGTCATGGCTTTCAGGCAGTCCAATGATTCTCAAATTGTCTCTCCTCGATCTGTTTTCCAGATCAGTTGTCTTTCCAATGAGGTATTTCACATTTTCTTCTATTTTTTCATTTTTTTTATTCTGCTTGACTGATTCTTGGTGTCTCATGGATTCCTTTTCTTCCAACTGTCCCACTTTAATTTTTAAGGCATTGTTTTCTTCAGTGAGATTATGCACCTTTTTTTCCATTTGGCTAAGTGAATTTTTTAAGGTATTGTTTTCTTCAGTGAGATTATGTACCTTTTTTTCCATTTGGCTAAGTGAATTTTTTAAGGTATTGTTTTCTTCAGTGAGATTATGCAGCTTTTTTTCCATTTGGCCAAATGAATTTTTTAAGGCTTTGTTTTCTTCAGCTTCCTTTTCCAAGCTGCTGATTCTTTTTTCATAGTTTGTTTTGTTTTGCTTTCATTTCTCTCCCCATTTTTTCTTCTACCTCTTGCAATTGATTTTTAAAATCCTTTTTGAGCTCTTCCAGGAAGGCTTTTTGTTCTTGCGACCAATTCACCTTCCCTTGTGAGGCTTCAGATGTAGACAATTTGAGGCTATTGTCCTCATCTGAGTTTGTGTTGGCTTCTTCCCTATTGATACAGAAGCTCTCAATGGAGAGGGCTCTTTTTTGCTTCTTACTCATTATTGCAGCTTATTTATTTATTCTTTAAGTTGAGGTCTGCTCTGGGGGCACCAGGGTCCCTGTTTTGGTCTTCTTGTGCAGGTATATAGGTGCTGTGTGACCGGGCTTTTACTCTGAGGCCTTTATGGTGTGTGGAGATGCCCCGCCCTGCACTTCCTGTATGATTGTGCTGGGCCAGCCAGGCGCCAGACCCCGGCGTCTGATCCCGCCGTTCGTGGCCCTCTCGGCCGGTGCAGGTAAGTTTTTCCACTGTCCTTCTTGGCCACCAGATTTTTGAACCAGGTTCCGGGAGCCTCAGTTGTTCGGCTGTGGCCCGCAGCTCCTGCTGACTTGCCCTGACCCCCTCGGCGCTGGGTTGCTGCCCTGCGCTGGGCCTCCCTTTTGCCCGAGTCAGACCGACATTTTCCTGAAGTCTTCTAAATTATCTCTGGTTGGAGGACTGTGTCTCTCTGTCTCTTTGCAGGTTCTGTAGTTTCAGAATCCGTCCAGAGGCTTGATTTAATGTTCGTTTTGAGGGAACAGAAGGACAGCTCAGGCAGCTTGCTGCTTCCTCTCTGCCATCTTGGCTCCGCCCCCCAAAAGCAATTATTATTAAAGATAACATTTCTATGTAATGAATCTATTTCTTACCTTACTTTTTATGGTCAAATGCACATGTTTACCTTCATGATTTACCCCCTACACTGTCTATTTATTTTGCTTTTGGAAATATAACAAAGTATTTTCATATTAAAATGAACTTTATTTTAAAAGTTTTTAACCTACAAGGTAGTCAAATTTCCATGCTATGTTTTATCAAGCCACAGGATGTGTTCCATTAACGAGGCCTAGAAGGAAGCAGGGCATTTTAAAAGAAAGAGAAGAGAAGGGAATGTATTTCATTCATGGGCGAGCAAATTGTTCAACTTTGCACAAGCCTGGAAATGAGAAATCAAATGCCTAATTGGGGAAAGTCATATAGGCAAATCTGACTGGGAGTTTGAGTTCATAAGAGTTTGAATATGAAATAAGTCTAGAAAGGAAGAATGAATCCAGATTACGAAAGGATTTAAATGCTAAGATGAGAGCTTTCTTTTCATGAAACATTTTTCAGGACAGAATGTTAGACCTATAGGAAATACTGTTGGCTATTGAATCCAACCTCCTAATTTCAGAATTAAAAAAGCTTAGAATTATTGTAAAGTCCTTGCCTGATAGTTCTTTAAAAACTTTAGGTTATAATATTTTGATTTAACTGAATTGTCCTTAATAGTGCTAATTTGACTTTGGACCTTTCCTCTCATCACTCAGCACAATTGATCTCAGAATCACAGTTCACAGTTTCAATAAACTCCAGTCACAATGAAGTCCAACCCATATTAGAAAAATAATATCCCCACTACAAGTGTTCAATCCACTCTGAGGAGAAGACTTGTTATTGTTGTTTGTCATTTGTTTTCAAAGAGGACCAATCACAGTTGATGTCTGGACCTTCAAGCAAATTGGATTTATGCGAGGCATAGTTAAAGTCCCTGTCTCACTCTATCTTCCAGAGTCAGTGAAATTCAGTGTCAAGACAAAAGTCAAAATGACCATCAATGGTTATGTATGCAGTGGATGATGCATCTCCAATGTCTGACCAAGCTCTAAGTGGTACACCACACCTGCTTCAGCGTCCTCCATGGATATTGGAACAAATTTCTCATCCAGCCATTTTGCTAGAGGGAAGTTTTCACATGCTTGAGGTAGACATCCCCCAAATCATTAATGGATTAGCAGACTAACAATTACTCTTGCCTTGGTTTAGCCCATCTGCCAAGGCAGTTGAACAAGGTGTAGCTGTTGTACATGCTACAAACTGGGGTGTATGTGGAATTCAGGAGGACTTGGATCTTTGGTGTGAGGGTTTTGCTGAGCCCTCTCCAGCTGTTCATCTACCTTCGGTGTGTCCACCTGTTTTTCCCAACTCTTACTTGGGGCTCCAAGAAGTAGAATGCTTAAAGTGAAGGGAAACCCTTTAATCCCAAGGCAGTGAATTCAACTTCCACCTAGCTCTCATTCTCTGGTTCCTTACAAATTTAAATTTGCCTTGTTCTTACTTCTCTATATCTGGACACAGAACAAGTTTGATTCTTATATTTTAAAGTCTACCAAATATCAGACAAAAAATTCTAATTCATTCTAGAGGCAATAGCAGGGTAGTCATCTGATGAGATCTTTGGTCTAATTTCTGGACTTAAAATAAGGATGACCTGATTTCAAGGATTCTTATTTAGTAATGACTGATTATGATCTAGTTACTTAATCTCTGTCTACCAAAGGTAACATTTCCAAATGAGGGGGTTGGCTTCAATGGAAGCCATGCTATACTTGTTGATAAAATTCAGTACCTCATTTTTGTTCCCAATCCCCATGAAAACCATATTAAAGGCGCAAAAATCAGGGAAGGATGGGCTGTAGGCTCTTTTGCTTACCTTCCCATTGAATGGTTCCATGTTGGCACTCCCCATATTTGCCATTATTGCCTTCAAGATAAAGAAACCAAAATATCTCTCTTTTTAAAAGAGAAATCCCAGTTTATCTCTGACCACTTATTTCATTTCTTTAGCTTGTCATGCTAAACAAATGACAGCAAACACAAGGGAAGTATTAGCCATAAAATGAACTAATTTTCTTGTGCCTGAAGCAAGGATTACACTCATTTCTAAAAATGCTTAATATTAAACTAACAGCAATAGTAATCACAAAAATAGAAAAAAAAATTATGTAACATTTTAAAGATTGGAAATCACTTTGATTTTATTACTTCTTTCAATCCTCACAACAACACTTTGAAGTAGTGGCTATTATTATCCTACTGAAAGATGAGGAAGCTGGGGGAATTTGTTCAATGTTACATAGCTGGGCAACGTGTTTGAGGCTATATTCCCAACTCAGGTCTTCCTATATTCAAGATCAATTCTCATTCCACGCTCATGAATCAAACACCAATGATGTCCTACCAAATCATGGCCTATACCCCACAGCACTTTTCTTGGTTGTGAAATTCAGGCATTATGTAGAACATGATGACAGAAAGCTCATCTTAGGATCCTGCAAATCTATTTGAACATTGGGAAGTCTCTTCATCTTATGGAGTCATCCAACATTAGACTTTATTTGTTTGATTCCAGAGGTCTGAAGCAAAAAAGGAGCAGAATTTACAAATAGGCAAATTAAGGTTCAATCTCAGAAAAAAAACACACAACACAAAACAATGAACAACAAGACCTATCCTAAAATAAGCAATTTTCTAGAAGTAAAATGGGATATGAAGCCTAGTTCCCACTCATTGGAGATTTTCAAAAAGAGGCTAGATTGTCTCTTGCTAGTTTTGTTGGAATGTGACAGTCTTGTGTGGTGGATTAGAATAGATGGCCCCTGACGTAATTTCCAACTCTGAAATTTCAAGAGTCTTTGAGGTAGAAGGGTATTAGAGAACTAGCATAAATGCCTTATATTACAAATAAGAAAACTCTGGCCCAGAGAAGAAAGATTCCTTTGTGCTCCTTAAACCTGCTTTTCTTTTCAACTTTAAAAAATAGTATTCCTCTCCTTGTACTGTCTAGTTCATCCAAACTCAACAAATTTCTTTCCTTTGATTATGTGCTGCACAATTACAGCAGGCATCTCATAGTAGGCCTCTATTATGTCTCCAACCCAAATGTTTACATGGATTATTTGTTTCTGACCTGTGGTAGAGCATTCTAAGTTTATATTGGTCTGATCAGCCATAGTTGCACACACTATAACTTGACTCTAAAATATTGATTTCATTTTGGTCCTCTGTGAGAACAAAGGACACCAAGCAACCATTATTTTCTTAGGAAATTACTTTTTCTTGTGAAATCCCCTGCCCCATTTGGGGCAGCGAGGTGGCACAGTGGATAAAGCACTGGCCTTGGATTCAGGAGGACCTGAGTTCAAAACCTGGACTCAGACACTTGACACTTACTAGCCATATGACCCTGGACAAGTCACCGGTTGCCTCAATGAAAAAAAAAATCCCCTGCCCCACTTTATCCATTGAATCTCTCTACATCTCATAGAAATTACCTTTTCTACAACCCCTTTCTATAAGTTCTTGGTTTTTAGTGAGGCTACCCTCTTCTGTATTTTCATAAGATTTTATTGTATACCTCCCTAATATTAATAGATCTCACAGGTATAGTCATTTAATATTCCCAAGACACTTCAAAATGAGTATTTCATTTGACATTCATTTCAAGCCTGTCTAGTAAAGGTTTTTAGTATCATTTTACAGTTGAATAAATTGAGGCAAATACAGGTTAAATGACTTTTCCAAAGGCAGGTAACTAGTAAATGCTACAAATGGGATTCAAATGCAAGTCTATGAATTCAATTCCATCACTTTATCCATTATGTTAATTAACTTGTTAAGTTAATTAACTTCTTTATGAAATATAATCTCCTTGAGATCAGAGTCTAATTCAACGTTTGTGTTTTTCTCTCTAGTACCTGGCACAATGCTTGGCATATAGTGGATGAGTAATAATCTTATTGACTGAATATGTACCTAAACATATTTTACTCATTAAATGTTTTAACACATATATATGAATGCATACATATACACACATACATATGTGTGTATATATATGTATGTATGTATGTGTGTGTATGTATGTGTGTATGTTGGTTCCTTAGCCCCTGAATAGACTAAAACCTCCATGAGGTAAGGGACAATATCTTCTATGAACTTTTCTTTGGATCAATGTAAAGCACTGTGACCTGAAAACATTAGGTGTTTACAAAATGCTTTTTGATTTATGGATAGATGGCCTGAAATGAAACAAAACTTTAACTCTCATTCAATTGATCTCATAGGGAATCTGATCATTTCATTATTGAGTATATAAATTTCGATGAGTTTATTAGTCTATAAAAAAAAACAAAACGTTTCCTATATTAAAATTGTACTCCATCATTTTATTCTACCAATTTACAAAAAAATATATAATATTATCAATAGCCTCTGCTCTAGCATGAGGCCAATAGCACATATTCCCTACTATGTACGTATGTATGTGTGTATTTTATTTTGTTTTGTTTGATTTGTTTGGTTTGGTTTGGTTTCCTGTTTTCTTTTTTGTTCTTTTGCAGATCAGTGAAGGTTAAGTGACTTGCCCAGGGTCACACAGCTAGTAAGTGTCTGAGTCTGGATTTGAACTCAGGGCCTTCTGAATCCAGGACTGGTGCTTTTACCACTGCACCACCTAGCTGCCTCATATATTCCCTTTTATCACTGTGTAATCAAGATTTATTTAATACCAAAGAGTTGATCATCATGGGAGGAAAATAAAACAATCCAGGCCAATGTCAGTATTGCTTTGAAAGATATCAAGACTCAAGTTATGTTCCTTTACTTATTAGAATGCCGATATTAGCCATTCATTTTTCTAGATTAATAAATTACTTCTTAGTTTTATAAAATCACAGTATACCAAGGATGGGAACATCAGAGTCTATCTAGTGCAACCTATAGATATGTAGAAATCACCTCAAAATAAATCTGTTTAATGCTTCTAAAAGCTTCTGCTAAAAGTCCTCCAGTTAAGGAGATGTTACCACATGCTGAGGCAGCTCATTTCTTTTTTCTTTTTTTCTTTATATGTATAATCCTGTTTAACATATTTCCACATTAGCCATGTTGTGAGAGAAGAATCAGAACAAAAGGGAAAAACTACAAAAAAGGAAAAATAGTGAAAATAATATGCTTTGATCTGCAGTTAGACTCCACTGTTTCCAGACTCCATAGTTCATTTTGTTTTGTTTCTGCATTTTATTTTGTTTTGTTTTTACTTTTTTTTTTCTGGATGTGAAAATCATTTTCTGTTATGAGTCTTTTGGAATTGTCTTGGATCATTGTATTGCTAAGAACAGCTAAGTCCATCATAGGTGATCATTATACAGTGCTATTTTTACTGTGTACAATGTTCTCCTGGTTCTGCTCACTTCACTCAGCATCAATTCATATTTCATATATATTCATATCATTTCATCTTTCCAGGTTTTTCTTAAATTCATGGGGCAGCTTATTTCATTTTTTGTCTATTCTAATATTCCACTGTTATCCTTTCTGTATTAAGAGAAATAGTGGAGGCCCCCAGCATGTTGCTTGTATACTTGTGAACTTACGGAAAATAATCGATAAAAGTTTCACAAAATAAGTAATCATGAATGGGTTGTATTCTTCATATTTGTAGGCAAGGATAGGAAAGAAGAAAATGAAACAAACATGTTGCCAGGGACTATATTAAGCACTTTACAAATATAATTTTCTTTGATATTCACAATTCTGAGGTAAGCGATATAATCACCCCCACTTTACATTTGAAGAAACTGAGGCTGAGATAAAATGTATTGTTTAGACCACAGAGGTAGTAACTAAGTCTCTGAGGCTGAATTTGAACTCACTTTATGCCCCATGCCCAACACTTTATCTTTTGCACCAGGAATCAAAATGAATTACTTCACATTTCTATTTGAAAATTAATATATTGAGCTTTTTGCATGTAACTAACTTATCTAAACTTCCATCTGTCATTCATCATTTTGATGCCTATGGTCAAGATATGAAAATTTTCAATTACATTTCTAATATCTGCCTCACAGATTTTTCTTTTTTCATGAGAAAAGCGCTTTAGAAATTATATGGTGAATTTTTACTTCTAAAAGAATACATTACTTAATTATTTGTTTATGGAAAGCTAATCAGCCATGAAACTAAATTTTTAGGACATTTGATTTGCTTTTTTTTTTTAACTTCTAAATATAAAGAGATAGAGACAGGATCTGTGACGTCAGTGGTGTGGGGAATACTCAGCTAAGAAAACTCCCTCAACCTGAGCAGGTCAGTTTATCTAAAACTTACATTCATGCTCTTAAACTGATAGTGTTAAAGAATTGTTTGGAGCAGTAGTGTCAAATGGAAATTAAAAGAGACCTTTGTTGGCAACATGTAAAATTAAAGCTTTTCCCCAAAGAGAATAAATGGAAACAATGGGTAGAAGGAGAGATGTTTATTTAGATATGAAAAAATACTTCCATACTGTAACTTCTCGGGATATAATTTGTTTTACCTCCTTAGAAGCCTTAAGTAGAAGTCGGATGGCTAATTAGAGACACTAGTTAGGGATCTGGACTTGAAAGTATGATAAACTGGACTCATTTCCTACCATTAATGCTTAAGGTGTCAAACTGAAACACTCACTTACTTGAACATTCTGACTTTCAGCTTTCCATGATTGGAAAAAGGGTTAATTATATTCATGCTGTATCTGTAGTGCTTCTCAGGGTTATCAAGAGGCTCAAATGAGAGCAAGAACTTGCAATGCTTTGGAATTCTATGAAGTTCTATATAAATATTAGCAGTGATGCACCAGTTAGCCAACATAGCCTGGAAGGTCCCTTGAAACTCTTACAACCTATAGGATTACTTTTGAAAGAGTAGAAAGAAGATTTGACTCAGACTCAAGGCCTAGCTTTGTTACTTTTGTAGGAGGTTGGGCCAGTCATTTCATTCCTGAGAATGAAATGTGGTAGAATGAAGCATGTTATAACGAAAAGTGTTTTGGCTTTGGAATTTAGACACCTGGGTAAATTTGACCTCTGACTCTCATTTTTACTGTTAACCAGTCAAGCTAAATGGATCCTCTAAATCTCTGTTCTTTATTGATAAAATGGAAGAAATAGTGCTTTCTAAATTTAGCCCACATAATTATGTTAAGGATTAGATGGAACAATGGATTAAAGTACTAGCATAATTTTCAGCTGTTAACATTCTCATTGTATCTAGTTTAAATAAGAAATTTAGAGTAGGCAAATTCTATGGTTCCTCTGACTTCTTGACTACCTTATTTGTAAAAAAAAAATCATAATTTAAGATCAAACGAGAAAATATTGTAAAGTGCTTTACAAATTTGAATGAGCTATTGTTATTTGCAAATATTAGCTACTGTTATTTGGCTAGGCAATTCTAAGAAAAATATCACATAAAGGTCAACAAATTACAGTGCTTTGTTTTGGGAAAACAGAACTAAGCACAATGAATGGAAGTTACAAAGATACAAAGTTGGGCTTGATGAAAAGAAAAAATATTCTGCAAATTCAAAGATCCCAAGACTAGATAGGACTACTTGGAGAGGTAAGAGATCCCCTTTCACTGCAGATCTCAAGGAAAGGCTAGATGACTACTTGTCACATGTGTCATATATTGGAGATGATATTGGGCTCATGCATTGGAACTGGACACTAGAATCCCTTGTGCCTCTGCAGATGTAACTTCGTTTTGTTTATTTTGCTCTTGAATTATTTATTCCTACTTAACAAAACGCACCATGGAAGACCGTGAGGCATTTTTATAGTGGCCATTTTGGATGTCAGCCTTAATTAGATAATCATCAGCTGCTTTACAAAAGAAAGAAACAAACTTTTCCTACAATATGAACAATGTACCCTTGTACTTGTGCGTGTGTGTGTGTGTGTGTATGAGAGATACACACATGTACATATATTTACAATATGTATACACACATGTATACATGCAAATGATCTATATTCTCACATTTGCATTTACCTGTAGATGTATATACACATATATGAAGAATATATTTTCATGCATATATACAGATACATATAAGCTATACCCAGCATGTAAAATAATATACATACACATATGCTGTATTGTATTTCTCAATGCCTGTGATTATATCTGTGTTTGTTGATGGGGGAAAATTATTTGCTCATGGTTATAGCTTGTATATACTGCCATAAGCAGGCTTTGAATATAGGACTCCATGAACTGAAGGCCAGTCTCCTCTTCACTTCATCTCTCTCCCTCTATGTATCTCTAGTTTTTGGATGTTTTCATGTAGTCTAGTCAGAGCTCTCTGCTGTCTGGCTTCAACCTTTTAAATATCTTACAAGTGTAAAATATACAATTTGGTCCTTATTATTAAAGATGAGGCCCATAAAACCAAATGGTAAGTACCCAACTCCAAAAGCAAAACTAGTTTGGAAATTAACCACACATTCCCATATAATGAACCATATAATTAATCCGTGAACAAAATGATAAAGTCCCTAATCATACATACAGTCAGCTGGCACTTTGTCGATTTGGTTACTAACTCAGCTGTTTCATTTAATACTCTGAGTTAATGAGGGGTCTCAAAGCCTAACAAGATGAACATTAGACGATATATGCATAGAGCCCAAGATTCTTAGAAGCTTGGCTAGCCAGTAAAAGAAATAATTAGAAAAAAAAAATAAATAAATCACAATGGTCATTTGTGAATGTAAGTGAAAGTCTAATTGATAGTAATAGAAAGGTACTATCTATTAAAAGGCCAAATGTCACACTGCTCAGTTTTGCTGGTATAGGAGAGCCATTTCCAGTTCTTACCAAACTAAGATAAAACTATTAACAGAATACTTAAAAGTTCCCTTTCCTGTTCATGAAGAATAGCTGACATGGAGGTTAATGGCTCTGACACCCATTTAGCAGAAGCTCTGTAAGTATCCATTTGTTTGCCCCATAAAAAAAGCTTTTCATATACTTGGCTCTCCCACAGTTTAAAAAAAAATGAAGTGTTCCAACGATTTAGCAAAACCACCCCCCATGAATTAAATGTGATTCAGAAAGATCCAATATGAAGACTTTTGCTTCCTAAATAACCTAGCTAACTCTCATCATTCATTCAACTTTTGATTGAGTCACTACTCTGTGTAATATACTTTGTGATTGGACCTAGAATAAGATATGACTTCTGCTCTTTAGTAGTTTATAGAATAATAAGTTAAATCATGTACAAATCATAGGTAATATAGATTTTTTTTTTGGTGAGGCAATTGGGATTAAGTGACTAGCCCAAGGTCACACAGCTAGTAAGTGTTAAGTGTCTGAGGCCGGATTTGAACTCAGGTACTCCTGACTCCAGGGCCAGTGCTCTATTCACTGCGCCACCTAGCTGCCCCGTAATGCACATTTATTAAACATATAATATCAGCTAGATATTAAACTTGTGAACAAAGGAGAAACATTCTCTCTCAAAGAAGCTTACATTCTAAAGTGGGAGACAAAAATACAAACATAATTGTAACCTAGGGCCAAGGATTAATTTATGAAACCCCCCCTTACCCTGGTACTTCAGTTCCTCAGAGCAAGGCAAATCTATTTTTCTCCTCAGAATTATAAGGGTCATTTTGAGAGGATGTTGTTTTTCAGTTATTTCAGTCATATCCAAGGGTCTGCGAGCCCATTTGGGCTTTTCTTGGAAAAGCTATTAGAGAAGCTTGCCATTTTCTTCTCTAGCTCATTTTCTAGATAAGGAAATGAAGTAAATGGGGTTGTGACTTTCCCAGGTTCACGGATATTAAGTGTCTGAGGCCAGATTTGACCTCACAAAGTTAAATTTTCCTGACTTAAGGCCCAACACTCCATCCACTCTACTGCCTACTGCCCTAGTCCTCTATATAGTTCATGAACCCACCCTGGTATACTCAAGAATTTTTAATTAGTTGCTAAAAATTAACCAGTCAAACTTCATAAACTTTTGGGGAAAAAAAGTATTTACTAAAGTGATATAGTAAAAATAGTTCCTACACAATATCCCATCCACAAATCAAGAGAATACTCTCCCCAAAGTACAAATAGAATTCAGGAAAATTAGTTCATACTTAGAGAACATGTAGCAAAGTCAGTCATACAACTTCTTGAGTTTTTTTTTTTTTTTTCTGGAAGCCATCACCGCACCCCCTTATGAGATCTTCATACACTTCATCTTAGCTATGGTGTAGCTTTCTCTTGGGCTCCTTGTAGAATCTACCTTTGCTCTGTGTGTCTAGTTTGTCCCCAGATCCCAGTGCACATAATTCTAGGAGGCCTATGGGTAGTTCAAAAAATCTTCTGACCTTTCAAAGTTCATAATGCTATGCTCTTTCCAAGGAGAGGAAAGAAAACACAACAAAACAAAAAACAAACAAAAACAACCCAAAAAACAAAATGTTTCTCCTCTTTTCCCAATGTGATTTCCTCTCAGGGTGGTGGATAGGCTGTTCTCTCCTTTAGGATGACATACCACACAAGTAACTGGGTAATGAATGGCCTTGATGTGTTATACAAACCCCATAGGAAATTATTGAGTCTCTTAATTAAATCTTGATACATTTCTAAGGAGCACCTTTTTTTTTTAATTTTTCCATTTTATCCAAAGGGTTTTACTCCCTTAAAATAAGGAAAATTTGTACTTAGTTTATTAACAAAGTTTAATTGACTGATCCAGTAGATATTTTTCTCACCTGATAAAATTATTAAGGGGTGATTGGTTGATTAAATCGGTTTCCACTTTCGTTCATCCATCTACAAAATACATAAAACACAGATATAAGGTAATTCAAGAAGAAGGAAATTCCTCTAACAGAAGTTGAGGCTTGAAATGAGTCTTGGGGGAAGCCAAGAATTTTAAGAAATGATCAGAAAAAGAAATCCAGGCATGGAGATAATCAGTGTAAATTCATGGAGAGTGAAAATAGAGATCTATGTGTGAGGAATGAGGAAAAGCCATTTTCATTGGCCCATAGAGAACATACAGGGGAGTAATACTGAAGGGGACGACTTAGGATGAAGCAATATTGTAAAGAACTTTAAATGCTAAATGGAGGATTTTATCTTTATAGGAGAAGATGTTATTGGATCTTATTCATTATGGATATGACACAAAATCCCATTTTTGTTTTTTTATGACTGATCTCCTGGTCCTTCTTCTTCCTGTCTGACTCCTCACATTTCTTATTTCTCATCTATGTCCCACCCATCCATTAATTAGGAGGTGTGGCTAAAGCTTTTGCCCTGGGCCTTCTCTCTGTTATTATACTTTCTCATCATGTCCCATTCAATTAATATCTCTACAATTTTGAATCTCAGATATATCTAGTCTTGATATCTCTTCATTTCTGCCCTGAATAACAGCCTGCGTATTGAATATGTCAATATAGATGTTCCATTGGAATCTAGACACAATAAATTCAGCTCATTATGACTACCACCAAACCCATCTGTTTTTCTAAAATCCCCTAATAAAATTAAGGACACCATTATTTTTCCAGATATTCTGGTTCACAAATACATTTCAATTTAACTATTTGCTTTCATTTACTCCTTCATAACTAAACATTTGAAAAATCTTTTTGTTTATAACTATTCAGCATTTTGCATTTAGGTTCCTCCCTTTATACTCATATAACTCATGGTCTTAGTTCAGTCCCTCATCAGCTCTCACCCGTTGTTGATGTCCTTGTCTCAAGTCTTTACTTACTGCAATTCATTCTCAAAAAAAGATATATATATATATATATATATATATATATATATATATATATATATTGAAGTGATTTTCCCAGAATAGAAGTTAAATAATGTCAATATTTTCCAGTAAGGTAAAATCCAGTTGGTATCTATTACCTTTAGAATCCACTATACACTTCTATGTCTGGTATTTAAATCCTTTCACACCCTGATAACTTCTCACATTTCCAGTCTTCCTAAATATTTTTGGTTGCCTTAACACCATACACCAAGCTTTCAGTGATACATCCACACTGACCCTCTGTCTCTTGTAGAGTAGTTTTCCAAAACCCTGGTTTCTACAGGGGTCCAGATAGCACTGATTTCTTTCTCTGAGAACTGCCTATTCATCTATTCATAACTTTGGACTATTTGTCAATAAGAGAGTGGTGCTTATTCTTATAAATATGACCCAGTTCCTTATATATCTTGGAAATGTGTTCTTTGTCAGAGATACTTGATATATACACACACACACACACATATATATATATATATACACACACACATATATATATATATATATATCAGGAAAGAGGGGGAAAATATATATGTGTGTATGCAAATGCAAAAATATATCTATATATGCAATATATACACATGTGCATAAGTGTATATATATCATATATATGCATATATTTTTACACTTGCATATATATGTATATGTGTGTGCATACACACACAAACACACACACACACACACATATATATCCCCTCCCTCCTGTTATTTCCTATTTCATATTAGCTTCATTGGATTTCTTAAGCAATGAAAATATATGTAAGCAAAATTATCTGTTTCACCTTCCATGATCTTTTCTAGCTTGTTTGGTCATGGATTTTTCTCCTGTCTATACTTCTAACTAGTATTTTCCCATGTTTTTTCTACTGTATTCATGATATGGACTTTTATACTAAGGCCATGAATCCATTTTAAGCTTATATCTAAGATGTAAGGTGTGAGGTATTGATCTATATCTGATTTATTTCAAGCTACTGATCAATTTTACTGGCAGTTTTATCAATAATGAATCACCAAAGCTCTGATCTTTGTTTATATATATAAAATAAAAAACAAAAAATCTTGGGTACCAGGTTTGTATAATCTATATTTTGTATAACTAATTTATTCTGCCAATTATTCTATTTTAACCATTTATTGCTTTGAGAATTACTAATTCAATGTTCATTAGAGATATTACAATGATGCATTATAAAATGGAGGAAGCAAGAAAACATTTTTTAAAGCATCATCAACATACCAGGTATTGGCTAAGTAATTCATAAATATTATATCATTTTATTCTGACAACAATCCTGGAAGGCAAATATTATAATTTTCCTATTTGGTGGCTGAGAATCTTGAGGGAGAAAGAAATTAAAATCACAAAGTATTCAGATTTTCGTGATGCCAGCCCCAGCGCTCTATCAATTATACCATTTAAGTGATAGGATAGGATGGAATATAATAAATATAATGGAATGGAACTGAATGGAATAGAATGGAAAGGGAAAGAACATGTATAACATAATATAACAAGATATAACAATGTAATAATGTCTGATGTGATGTAATATAACACAATGTAATATGTAACTGTATAATTAAAATTTTATTAATCAATATTTCATGGTATGTTTGTTAAAACACAGCAATACAGGGGCAGCTAGATGGTGCAGTGGTTAGAGCACCAGCCCTGGAGTCAGGAGTACCTGAGTTCAAATCCAGCCTCAGACACTTAACACTTACTAGCTGTGTGACCCTGGGCAAGTCACTTAACCCCAACTTTCTCACAAAACAAGAAAACAAAACCAAAACACGCAAATACACCTATGATTGCAGGTATCAAATGAGATTGCACAAAATGGGTGCTAGAATTATTGTAAGGAGGGTAACCCTTCTGCATGGGTAGCTAGGTGGTGCAATGCAAAGAATATTGGACCTAGACTTAGGAAAACTTCTCTTTGTGAGTACAAATCCAGCTTTAGATACATTATCTATGTGAACTTGGGCAAGTCACCTAACCCTTTGTGCCTTATGCATCTATAAAATGAGCTGGAGAGGGAAATGGCAAACCATTCCAGTATTTTTGCCAATAAAACTCTAAATGGGTCACAAAGAGTTGAGCATGACTAAAAAATGACTGAACAACAGAAATCCCATCTGCTTCTTAATTATGCAGAAAGCACTTTACAAACCACAAACTACTTTATAGATATCAATTAGGACTATTTGAGATGGAGTTCATGGTAGTAAAGGTACAAGGAGGGGACCTAGTTAGGAAAGTCATGCAAATTCAAAGGTGAAAATGAAGAATATTATGAGATATAGAAAACCGGATTGTGCTGGGAGGAGGTGAGGGAAATGAGAGAGAGACAGGGAAACAGAGAGACAGAGACAGAGAGAAACAGAGAGACAGAGAAACAGAGATGGAGAGACAGATACATAGACACAGGGAGACATAGAGAGAGACAGAGACTAAGAGAGACAGAGAAAAAGAAAAAGAGATAGAGACAGAGAGAATGACAGAGATAGATAAACACAGAGATACAAAGAGATAGAGAGAATGAGAGAATGACAGGGATATAGAGAAATAAAAGGGACAGAGAGACAGAGAGAGACAGGCACAGAGAGAAAAAGAGATGGAGAGAGAAAATGAGAGACTGAGAGAGAGACAGAAAGAGCTGGAATCAGAGACAGGCAGAGACCGAAACAATTATATATAGAATCAGGGTGAAAAAGAGATAGTGACAGAGACATAAAGACAGAGAGAAAAACCCAGAGAATATTTATTAGCTACTTCCTATGTGTTATCACTGTACTGATTGCTGAATATAGACATAAAAATATACAAAGCGAGCCCCTTTCCTTGAGAAGTTTATATGACAATACTGGGAGACAATTCATGAAGGGGGAGCCCAGAAAGTATTGTGGATGTCTGGACCTGAGTGATCTAAAGTCATACTTGGTTTGTCAAAGCCCACTGAGTTTCCAGGCCCAGTATCCACGTTTCCAGTGGGATGAAAGAGAACTTGATGAGATTCATAGAGTATGGCTAGAAATGTGGAGAAGGGCTAATCAGTTTGGCCTTGCATTGAGAGGTAATGCCACACAGGAATTTATGGCAAGTTATTGAGTAAGGAGTAACAGGATTAAAGTAGTACTTAAGGAAAATGAATTCTGACAGTCCTATCCCAGAGAGATTGAATGAAGTAAGATTAGAGACATGGTCACTCTGGCAGGGAAAGGCAAGAAGTTTTGCAAAGAAGCTGTTGAAATAATCTATTCATGCATGGTATTTCATAAAATAGTGAGGGCAGCTAGGTTGTACAATAGATAGCACACCTGGAGTCAGGAAGACCTGAGTTCAAATTAGACCTCAGACATTCACTAGCTGTGTCTTCCTGGGCAAGTCCCTTAATTCTGTTTACTCATTTGTAAAACAAGTTGGAGAAGGAAATGGCAAACTGCTCAAATATTTTTGCCAAGAAAACCCCAAAGGGGCTTACAAAGGGTTGGGCATGATTGAAATGACTGAACAAGAACAACAATGTTAGGGTATAAATAAAACCTGGGTTGGTCACATTGGGAATGGAAGAAGAGGGACAGAATGGGAATAATAGCCCCAAAGAAAAGACAACAAGAACAGCAGGAGCAGCAGCAGGAACAAATAAATATACATCAAGAAACTTTGGGCAGAGCAGACACAAATGTGAAAAACATTGAATTTGTATTTTTTCTCTGATGTTTTCAGAGAAACTTTTTTGAGAAATGACTACTGGTAAATGAAAAAGATTCTCTTTGTCTGTGGGCAGCAGAAATTACACAAGGTTGGTCAGCTCTTGGTATCAGCAGCTTCTATCTGAATAAGTATTCATGTCAGGGAGAAATGAGTCAGAGGCCAGTGATATTGACAGCTGTCTTTTTAGTCATTTATTAGTTGACAATCTTCCACAACTTTATTAGTTCAACTGAATAGATATTTGGAAATGAACTGATTTAATGGCTCAGCTGAATGTACAGCAATTTGCATTAAATTACACAAAAATCCATTTATGTAAGAGTGCACTGGAATTAGGAGGACTATGCCATTGGTAATTAATCTGTAACGGGGCCAACAATGTACATTTTTGGGTCATGAGTCATGAAGGAATCAGTTTCCCTTGAAATAGTTTCTTGGATACTTATATTTTACCAGGACAAGCTTTGCCCTTAAATGCCCTCTTTGAAATGCTCAGAAATTCTGCATCACTGTCACAGGAAGGCATCTGGCCTAGGACATTACAGAAATTGAATATTTTTTTGCACACTAGAAATCTAATACTGGTGGTAATATATAGGTAAGTATATCACCATTCGTCTGTATCAACTAAAACATGTTTTACTAAAAGGAACAGGAAATCAATAGGTAGACCCACAAAATAGTTTGGTATGTTTTCCCTTTTTCCCTCTTAGCTAGACATATTTCCAGAGCAAACTCTAGATTTCAGTAATAAAAGCAATGGAACATCTCTATATCCATATAGTGCCTTTGCTTTAACAGTGAAGATGACTTTATCTTCATCCTTTCTCTTTGTCTTTCTCAATTCTTGCCATATTTATAACCATTTTCCTCTATTTCTTTGATTGTGCTAAAATGTACTACCTCTTAGTGTTGAAGTTCTCAGAGAGGTTGGTAATTCAGATAGTGGCTGCTCAACCAAAGTTATAGAAAGTTAATTGAGTATCTGTTGAGAGGTACACTAGTATATAAAAACATAAAGAACCTCACCCTGGCATCCAAAAGATATAGGTTCAAGCCCCCCTTGTGATCCTGGTCTGTGTGATCTTGGGCAAGTCATTTAAATTATCTAATATTAACTAGAGTAATTAATAAAACTAATGGAGTTTTACAATCTTTTTTATGGGTCATGAGCTACTTTGGTAGTCTAATGAATTCTCATAATGATATTTTTAAATAATTGGAGGAAATGTGAAATTTCAAAGTTTGGTGAAAATAGAGGCTTTTCCCCTCATCTAAGTTCATGACCCTGCTAGAATCTATCCATTGACTCCATGAATATATATACACTCATGTACACACATGCATATTGTGAGGGAAAAATTCATCCTCTTCTCAATAATTCTCAGGAATTCAGCAGCGAGGTGACGAAGGCTTTATTTTCTTCTCATGAGAAGGAGGCACCCTAGTGTGCAGCTAGTGGGTGCCCCGAAAGGGGGCTCGCAGGCCCTGTTTTATACCCTAGTCCCTAACGCAAATGGACCTTCCCCTTTTTCATCACTGGTCGGGGTTACAATCTACGCGCAAAAACTAGCTAATCGGAACGCAGTATTCCCACCCCTCTTCCTTGTATGGGCATAACTCAGGAGTGGACCTTATACTTCCTTATATGGACAGAACTCTGGAGAGGACCTAATTGAGACCAGGGTTCCTTGAACCATGTGACCTTGCTAACCTGAGGGGGAGGAGGGGATCTGAGACCTTTGTCCTACAAACAGGTCAGGGGAGTATGACTGACTGTTATATCCACATTGAGAGGAGACAATTACCCATTTCTCACACATATATACAAATAAAATATACATATGAATGTTCATACTGCTATGGTATGTAAGTTAAATCATATATACTATAGCACACATATATATGCACATATTCACATATCCATATATATGATATATATGCATATACACATATGGATATTTTTCTCTAAAGTCCAACCTGTTTCCCTTTGGTGAAAACCCTATTCTCACTTTTCAAAAGGTGCTGCATTTCACTTCCCTGATGACTCCCTCCACTAATTTGCTTCGTGAATCTTCTATAAACTTAACAAATGGTTGCTATGGGTGAGTTTTGTCTGGTGCCACCTTCCAGAGTAAGAATATCTTCCCATTTAATTAGGTTTATCATGTGAAATTAGGTATATATTTAGTTCCTAGACCCATATTTCAAGCTTTTTGTTTTAGAACGTGCTAAGCTTGGTTCCTTAACATTTCAGCTTTTGAGAACTCCTTCTCATGTCTTCACCCCTACAAGAGATTAGGGGATTGTGGAGTCTTCATTAGGGTTGCTCATCCACCTTTGGCATCCACCAGGCACTCAGCTCTCACCTGTGGCTCCTATAAGTTGTAGCATGCACAGAGGCCGCACCCTGGAAAAACTGGCTTGGTAGATGGACTAAACCAAGTTGAGAGTGACCCTTTTTTCCAATGTCCAAAGCATAAAAGCTCAACATGAAAATTGCTAATCATGTCTCTGTTCAAACTGTTGCCAACCACCCTTACACCCATAGCAGATGAATAAAATTGAGTCTTTTTCTCTTGTCATTGACAAAAGAGAACACTAACACCAACCAAGACAATAGAGAGAAGATATTTTCACATTGTGCCCCTTTTGAAGAAAGTTCTTTATTAAGCCTACTCTTCTCATAGTATTTTCTATAAAGAGTATTTTGTCTGCGAGGGAGAGATATTCTTCTCCACGCCTATTGGTTCTGTTTATTCTTATTCTGAAAAGCAATAAACTACATAGCATAATTGCAAAATCACTATCTGTCAACACTCTACCCTTGAAATTTTCCATGCAAATGATAAATAGGACAAAGGCAATTTAACAGATAAGGAATTGGAGGAACAAGGAAATAAAAGGTATGTTTGATGGTTGGTACATATAGTATGGAGATTTCATTGGTTTGCCATTGGAAAGAACAGCTATGGAAAGAATTCAGCATATTCCATGAAAACCATATCAGAGGTGGAGTCAGAGGATGACAAAATTCCTGAGGTATAAAGGCCCTTCAAGGCCGTCTATCATACTCCAAAGCCAACCATAAATCTTCCCTACAACACTGCCCCACAAGTGACCCTCCTAATTGTTTAGCCAACTGCTGGCATGTAATTATCATTTAGTGAATCCTGGTGGATTGATTGATTGCTTGTCATACTCATGGCCAAGCTCTTAAGCTCCATCCCCCCATTCTCTCATTATCATTCCTCTACTCTGCCATTACTTCAATATTTCCCATGACAGGTAGCACATTACCTCTTGAGGCAATCCACTCTACATTTAGATAACTCTAATTGTTTGACATTTATTTCTGACAGTAAAACAAAATTGACTTCTTTGAAATCTATACTATCTTGGATCTGAGACCAAGCAAGCAGGTCTCAATACATCATCACTCTTTGACACTAAATTCCCCCTTGTTCTTCAACTGATCATTATAGGGCATGGGCTCAAAGCCTTTCACCATCCTGCCTACTCTTATCTGGAAAATTCAAACAATCACTGCCAGGACTAGATACATTCCATCAACTACAAGCATCACAAATAACCAAGAGTCACCTCTACCACAACATTTGCAGCCACCAGCAACACCAACACCACCCATTTCCACTGACATCAACACCTATCACTACCACCAGCAGCACTTCCTATTTGAAGAACTGGCTATGTGATGGGAGTCTTTGGTATGGTGGCCTCTTGATTGTATCTTTCTCCTTCCTAACAGTTCTGTCTCTCATGGTAACCTATTAAAAATATGTGTGTGGGGGGCAGCTAGGTGGCGCAGTGGTTAAGCACTGGCCCTGGATTCAGGAGTACCTGAGTTCAAATCCGGCCTCAGACACTTGACACTTACTAGCTGTGTGACTGTGAGCAAGTCACTTTACCCCCGTTGCCTGCAAAAAAAAAAAAATTATAAAAAAAAAAAAATGTGTGTGGGGGGCAACTAGGTGGTGCAGTGGATTGAGCACCAGCCCTGGAGTCAGTAGTACCTGAGTTCAAATCCGGCCTCAGACACTTAACACTTACTAGCTGTGTGTAACGATTGGAATGACGCCACCTGCTGGAGACTTACTGTAGAAGAGTTCTGCCCATGAAGCGAAGGTCTTTGAGGGCAAGACCAGGAGTCTTTTCTTTGGTGTCAGGAAGTGACGCGGGCTAGTGGGAGGAGGAAGGAGGAGACTGGCGCTCGCTCTTGGTCTCACTCTCTTCCTTTTGGACTCTGGTGGAGAAGGGAGCTAGAAATGTGCTCTCCCTTTAATAGATAGGAATCTAGGCCTTTCTCTCTCTTTACCAAATTCTTATTCTCCTTAATAAATGCTTAAAAGCCTAACTCTTACTAAAGCTTATAATTTATTGGCGACCACTCATTAAATAGTTTAGACAGTTTAGCTAGAATTTTAACCTTTAACATGTGTGACCCTGGGCAAGTCGCTTAACCCCAATTGCCTCACTTAAAAAAAATAATATGTGTGTGTTTTAATATTGATCCACTTTTTTGTTTTTTACAGCAAAGTCTGTCCTATATTCTCACTGAATTAAAAAAAAAGTTATGTAAAACCAAAAATACAGCAATGCATCTTTTTTTTTTCCTGAATCATTAGTCATCTACCTTTAAATCTGAAAGCCAAGGAAGGCATATAAGCCATCTATGCATAATAAATTTAATCTAGATGCTCTAAAACAAATTGTCCTCTAATTCATCCTATATGGAAGTGAAATGAATTTAATTGGGTAGGCTGAGGTATAGAGTCCCTTCTCATTTGAGGTTTTAAATAAAAATCTGAATTAACAATTTTCTGGTATGCTATAGTAGCAATTCCTTTTTAGGTATATTTTAGAATGGCTGTCTGATTAGATAATTCACAACCTCAAAATTCTTCAATTCTGTGCTTTCTTTTCAAATACTGCTTTCCTTAACTTGGGTAGTCATTGAATAACAGGAATCATGGCATGATGGATTGAAAATTGGGCATTTGACGAAGATCTGGGTAGTGTCTAACATAGATCAGCTCCATGCCTCAGGAAAAACATGTAACTTCTCTGCAATCCAAGAGATGGGCTGAGATATTTTAAAAAATTAATGAATGAATGAATATTCAATATTTTCTATATTCTATTATCTTTCTAAAACCATGAAAGTATAAATAGAACAAGCTGCATGGTGCCTTCTCTCTAGGATATCACAATTTAATGGGAAGAAAACACAGACAAGAAAGTTTATATGAATGGACAATGAAGAATCCAAGAAGTCATAAGAGTACTTTATGAGAGCAGATGACTACTCTCAAGAATCCTTAAGTTACATCAGGAAGTAAAATAATGAATATTGTTAGGTGTTTACATGGTACAGAGGTAAGACATATGGTCAGACTTGGAGGAAGTTAGAAGGCAATGGCAAGACCAATTAAGAGGCTTAGCACTATGCCATTTCACCAGAAGGAAAATATTTGGGCCCTCCAATCTCATCTTAGCTATGTGAATACTCAAGCTGTAGAAAAGGACCAATCTGCATTTAGAGAGATTTTCCTTACCAAGAGTTCCCAATACTAATAAACATCACTGGGCTAGTAAAAAAAAGTCTGAAACAAGGTACCTGACCAACATTTCTAGGTAGGTGAATAATGGTGCAATGGAGAGGAAAATGAAATCAATATCTCTACATTTACAAGCTCCTCATAACCTGGAGGTGTAAGGCTTCTCTTATTGCAGTCCATTGGAAAATGTTTCACAGAAATTACAAAATTGAGAACACAAACACAGCCCTACATCAGCTACACACTCCTTGTTTAATAATGTACATTTCTGATAGTAATTGATGGGTGTGATGGTTCATATATTAAAGTACCTCAATAGAAAGATTAGATTCTATTTTTTTCTCCTCAGTTGAGTAGGTCTATCAATTCCAGTCATTTATCTGCAGGCCTGATAGTGGGGTACGTGTCAGAGATATACTCAAAGGTCAGCAAGATTACAATTAATTTTAAAGTGCTTTGAGATGGAGGTGGGTAAACACAATTAACCCCTTGTATGCAGGCTGTACAAAAGAAGAAGGCTGACCATATTTATCTAAAGACACAGAATCCCAGAATCTCTGAGACCATCTAGTCTGGCCTGGAATTGACTGGGAATCCTTACAAGTGGTCACCTAGGCTTAACTTCAAAACCTTGGATTTGGCAAAAACAAAAAACAAACAAACAAACAAACAAAAACACATAAAACTAAACCCTCTGCCCCCTCTGAGGCAACCCATTCCACTACTTTTGGACAGCTCTACATTCAATTAAAATCTTTGGTTTTCTTGTTAATTTTCCCTATCAGTGAAATTTTTGTACAACTTCCAAATTGTGAAGTTTGGTTTGGTTTTGTTTTTGTAATTGTGAGACCAAACAGAACAGGTACAATTTCTCTTCTGTGGGATATTCTCTTATATATTCCATTCTAGCTTTCATCCAAAGAGACTTAGGTTTCTTTTCTACAGACCAAGTATCCTCCATTCCTAGAAAACCAAAGATTTTTTGTATCCTAAATAGGTGTGACTAGAATGGAAAACAATACAGCTGTCACTTCAACATCCTGACTTTCCCCATTACAGTTTCAATGTATGGCAGGTCAGCAAAAAGAAATTAAGTGGGGATTTGGGGGGAGTTTTGTGGAAGCCACAGACTACATGCAAAAGGCAGCAAACAACACAGAAAAAAATTAGAAACTCAAAAATGCATAAAATATCGGTTTAGCATTGTAGAATATCAACAGATTTTATCTTTTAATACCATAATAATCCAGACTTCTCTAGTAAAAAGGGCCAAAAAATTTTATTTGGATTTTCCAGATCCCAGGGACCCTACACCCCTTATTTCCCACAA
The DNA here is from genome assembly GCF_019393635.1 of Dromiciops gliroides. Classification (NCBI taxonomy): domain Eukaryota; kingdom Metazoa; phylum Chordata; class Mammalia; order Microbiotheria; family Microbiotheriidae; genus Dromiciops; species Dromiciops gliroides. The sequence continues at coordinate 685,330,917 of NC_057862.1, forward strand.
TGTGGAAGAAATAACTATATTAAAATGGGGTTGAATGAGAGTTGAGCACAGTAGGACAATTACTATATATTAGACACTGTACCTCTCTGACTAAATTCTATATTGAAGTGATTATTCAAAAAGAAGTTAGTCAAGCTGGTCTCCCTGCTTTAGCTTTTTCATCCACTTGCCCATGTAACAAACTTTTGCCAGAATTAGTTCCCTTAAGCAAAGTAATAGTGTCACACGGTCATAGATTTCCAGGTGGCAGGGATCTTAAAAGTTATCTAGTGTAACGCCCTCATTATGTAGGCCTTAAAAGGTGAAGTGACTTAGGATCATAGATTTAGAACTTGCAGCAGCCTGAGAAGCCTTTTAGTCCAACTGCCTCATTTCACAGATGGGGAACTAAGACCCAGGGACATGAAAGGGACTTATCCAAGGGACCACATGTATAGCTTTAGAATAAAAGGGAGCACAGAGACCATTGATTACAACCCTTTCATTTTATTGTTGAGGAAACTGAGGCCTTAGTAGGTTCATTCACTTACTTGCACAAACTCAGACAGAGTAAAAGTGTCAGACGTTGAATTGATATTCATTCCCCCCTCTCTGGTCCTATTTCGCTTTTATATTGTTTCTTCCACAGGTCTTTATGGACCACAGGTCATACAACATGTCTAAGAAGTAGCAGGTATTTCCCATTGCATATTGTGCTTCAGCTCTTCAAGTATCCATAGATAATCAAGACTTTGGTTTCTTCAGATCTCAGTAACTACATTCTAACCTGCTGTAATGGGGGAGAATAAATAAATACCATATTATCTGATAAAGAAAAATCACTAGCTAGTTAGTACCTCAACTAAATTTAGGCTGGTTTTTAAATGACAAAACTCTTTCCTCATTTTCTTCCTTTGTAAATAACTGGACTAGGTGACTACATGGACTTTGAAGTCATTTCAATAACTTGCTTTCTGTGACTTAATTCAATACAAAAAACAGGGATCGAAGAAAAAATATATAATTTGCACTTTCCACATGTCTGCTAGAAACAATCTTTATTAATTTGATATATACAAACTCAAAAGGTATTTTTTAAGATAATAGATAAATGCCCAAGCTTCCCTAATCCCTCCTTGCCACAGAATTGTCTCTATCCCTAAACATTTTGAGGAAATTTGAATCTTGAGAAGAAAAGCAAACAAATATTACCGGTATGTGGACTAATTCCTGCTACACCATTGACTCTTTGCTGATTGCCTTTTTCTCTTAGAATTACCATTTTAAGGAGAATGCTCATGTCTTCTTTTCTCTTCAGGCAGTACTTCTGAATCTTTGGAGTTTATTATGCACAGAAACCCATTGACCCTTGAAAGTTACTTCTCCCTTGGACTTCTCATACTAGAATTACTCTCTGCCCTTGTGACCTCTTTTCTTTATTGACTGATTCATCCCAGAACCCGAAAGTCATATCTTCATTGTCCTCCAGGCTGCACTCAGGAGGCTGCACAATTTCTCTACCATGCCTTTACTTGAATATCCAGCCAACCCCAATCTTCTGTATTTGTCTTTTTAATATAGTATCTTTCCCCAGCAAAATGTAGTCTCCTTGAAGTCAGGAAATGCCTTCCTTCCTTCTTTTTCTTTCTTTTTTGCAGGGCAATGATGATCAAGTAACTTGCCCAGGGTCATACAGCTAGTAAGTGGTGTCAAATGTCTAAGGCCAGATTTGAACTCAGGTCCTCCTGAATCCAGGGCTGGTACTTTATCCACTTTGCCATCTAGCTGCCACTCATTTTTCTTTCGTTTTCAAAGAGAATCATGATTTTTTTGGATGATATCATGACTGGCACATTAATTGGATTTAAATGAGACAGAGTTGCACAAAGTCCTCAGACTCACTCTTTTATCAGTGTAATCAAATCCAGTAGCAATATAAAAGTTAAGATGGCTGGAGGTGGCCCAGGATGCAGAGCAGGACCTTGTCATCTTTGATGTCTAACCAAACTCTAAGCACTCCATAGTACCTGTTTTAGTCTCCTTTATTCCATTTTCTTCTGCCCATTCTGCAGAGGGAAGTATTCACATGCTTGGGTTAGACATCCCCTAAGTCACTCACAGGCTTGTGGCTTGTTGGTTATTATCTACATAGCTTCACCTATCTGCTAAACCACACTGGGTTACACTGGGTTTGGCCACTGCATTTGTTATAGCATCTTGGAGCCACAGATGAGAGGGGATTGAATAAGGTTGACAGCAAAGGTGGTTGAACAGTCCTGAAAAGGGCTCATCAAATCCTCATAGCTGAGATGCTCATTCACCTTGAATAGTCCATAAACCCCACACTACAGATATACAACAAGGCAAAAATCAGTCCCTGTCTTCACAGATCTCACAACCCAATGGGGGGGGGGAGAAGGCAATGCATTAAGAGAAGCTAGAAATTGTGTGTTTGTGTATGTGTGCATGTGTGTGTGTGTGTGTGTGTGTGTGTGTGTGTGTGTGTATGTGTATGGGAATGGATTTAGGGATGGACAGGACCTCAGAGGTCTTTCAAATTTGTCTTTGACAAGTGAGGAAAATGAAGTATGGTAATTATGTGACATGCCCAAGGTCATACAGAAAGTAAGTGTCATGGGGTCATCGCGTCTAGATAGAAAGATACAAGGGGAATTAGGAGGCTTTGTGTTCGAACTCTCTCTTTTTACATTAAAGGAAAATTATTTTTGGTCTGAAGCAAGCCTTGAGCCAACATCCTTCTGACTACAAAGGCAATTCTATGTCTAAAATAAGCTGCCGTTTCTCCAGTGTGAGATATTTCTCTCCCCCAAAACCAAATGATGACAGTTTACAAAGGACATGGAAATATTGTATTTTTGTTCATGACTATATTCATATTTATGTGCTTTTCCCTATGAGATTCATATTTTGATTCAATCCCCTTAAAATAAGTTATGGCATTCCAGAGAGGGAGTGTTTTCCATGTGGGAAATGAGGGAACATAATTAGATAATCATGGCGGGGGCCTCAGAGGCTGCCTAAGCAAATTTCAGTACAAAGCATGAATCCTCCCTCTAATGTCCCTGAAAAATGGTCAAGTAACAAGTGTGTCTGTTGAGCTTTCATTGAAACAAAACTTATTAAGTCCTCCATCTGGCCTGGCCCTCAAACCTTTTTATATATTTATCTCTCTTTACTGTAACAAAGCTATTTCAGAACAGGGATCTTCTTATTTGATTTTCTTTTTTTTTCCCTTTGTATCCCTACCACTTAGTACAATGAATTGACATAGAAAGGCCTTGGTATTTGTTTTTCATTCATTCATTCATTCTATTTATTGGTTTCTTTATATTCTCTCTCTTCATGTCCTCAGCACTTCACATGAGTTTTCATTTTCATTTCCATTTAGATCTCAACAGATCTATTGATTCATGTTTGGTCTATCTCCTTAACTCCTATCCTGCATCATCAAAGACTAGATACTTTGACTTTTTGGCAATTCAAACTCTGCATATCAAAACATGTCCATCTCCTCTTCCTTCTTCCTTTTTCTTTTTCTTTTTTATTTTTATTTTGGTGAGGCAATTGGGGTTAAGTAACTTGCCCAGGGTCACACAGCTAGTGTCAACTGTCTGAGGCCAGATTTGAACTCAGGTCCTCCTGAATCCAGGGCCAATGCTCTATCCACTGTGCCACCTAGCTGTCCCTGAACTTCTTTCTTTGTGTTGACAAATATGTGTGACAATATCAGTGTTACCATCAGATTCACACCCTCACTAGCCCACCCCATCTATGTAATCAGTCAGTCAGGAAATGTGTATTGTGTTTAACTTAGGCATCTGCGCTAATTGCTGGGGAATTCAGGAGAAAAATATGTCTCTTTCCTCTAGGAGCTTGCATTTCAAAAAGGGGAGACATTATGTAAGTAACTAGATACATATATGATATAGTCAGAGCAATTGAAGGTATCATAAAATGGGGGTGAATGAGTAGGTGTGGGCAAGGTGAAAGGTCTATAAGTTGGCATCTGAAATCTTATCATTTCTAATTCAGAAAGAACTTGCCCTAAATTGGCAAGTTTTGTATTCAGACAGCCCCCACCCTAGCTCTAATCCTCATCATGTCTGCTTTGGAATACTTCAAGAGTGTCCAAAAGGCTGTTCTTGTTTCAAATCTCTCTCTTTAAAATGCTTCCAAAGTGGTTTTACTAAAGTATCAATTTGACCACACCATTTCTCTCCCTAATAAATTCCAGTAGCTCCTATTGTCCTTAGAATCACAACCCACCTTTCCAAATTGAGTAAAGTTGACTCCCCCTTTTATATGTTCTAGCAACACTGGATTTCTAAATGTTCTTCATACACACTACTCTACTTCCCATAACCATGACTTGGCAATCAGTTGCTTCTTTTACATGGAATGCAGTCACTCCTCAATTGTGCTTGGTGAACTGCATTTGGAACCAATAGGAATTTGAATTCAAATCATGCTTCTCATTTATAATTTGCATCACACATAGACATCAGTTCAGCCTTTCTTAATCTTCAATTTACTTTTGATACAGTGAGAACAATTTTTATACCACCTTCCTTAGGAAACATTTGTGGATTCTACCATCTCAAAAATCAGTGTTGCATCAAAAATTGTTTTAGATTAAGGGTCATACATTGAGGGTTTGAAGCTCTGTTGTTCTAGTCTTCTGTAACATTGGGTAAATCTCTGATCAATGCTGGACTTTATTTTTTTTTCTCTTGCAATACTAAGTGAGGGAGGATTAGATTACATGGTATTTAATGTGTTGTTCAGCTCTAAAACTTTGATTGTAAGAATGCCCATTGAGGTTTTCTAAACATTTTTATACTACATAAGTATCAGTTATTATTCTAAAAAAAAAGACATCCTTTGCAATTATATATAATATATATATATATATAATGTACACAAAACCTTATGAATTTAGAACATGAAAAATGCAGATCCATTTTTCTTCTCTCAGTTAAAGCATAGAGTTTGTTCTTATGTCCTTTTGAATCCAAATAGGGATTTAATAAAATCAATACAGAAAGGTATTCAGACTCAGTGAAAATAAGAATGAAAAACATGGCTCATTTTGCCAGTTTGGGGAGGATGGTCAGAGTTAGATATGAAGCTCTCAAGAAGCTTATGATGCAATGGAGGGCTAACTTACTTACCCCTAAAAGTGTAATAAGCAAAATTGCATTTGAGATATGATAAAATAAAGTGCTTCATTAATTATGAGGGAAATATTTACTTTTGAAGGCAAAAAGGTAAGGAAAGGAGGTTAGGTCATGAAAGATTTCTCTTTTTTTTTTGGTGAGGCAATTGGGGTTAAGTGACTTGCCCAGGGTCACACAGCTAGTGTCAAGTGTATAAGGTCAGATTTGACCTCAGGTCCTCCTGAATCCAGGGCCAGTGCTCTATTCACTGCACCATCTAGCTGACCCAAAAGGTTTCTTAAAGAGGAATAAAACTAAGAGGTATAGAGCCAGATCAAACCAAATTGGCTTAAGCTAGCCTATTGTGAAATGTTTCAGTGTGAGAATTTATACCTTGGACATTACTAAAAACCACAAATGAGGGCTTGATTTATAACATGTTCATTTGTAGAATTAAGAAAGTGATAGAGGTGGAGTCAAGTTATCAATTTGAAATAGCACTTTTTGCTCCTGCTTCTCCACAACTTCCTTCACAATGACTTGGAAATTCTTATTGGGAAAGCCAAGAAAAAGTCAAATTGAATAATTTTTTTTTCCAATGGAGGGCAGGTTAGAAAGACAGACATGGAGAATTACACAAATGCTGGGCTGGTGACTGGCCAGCAGCTGCACTAACACAGTATCAGGAGGAAAGGAAAGCAGTCTGTGGTGGTGGTAGCTATGGCTGGTAGCAGCCCTATGTACAGATATAGTAAGAGGACTGAATATCTGGTAGAAAAATATCTTAGGGGACCCACACACTAGCACTTAAAGCAGGAATGGTTGAAATCTGTTTTCTCTAGCTTCATTTACTCGGTTTTTCATCACAATTCCAAGGTAGAGAGAAGCATTCCTGGTAGAAAAGATGCAAGGGCCTTATTTGAGTAAGAAGAAAGGAACAAGTTCCATAAACAGCTCTGTGGCTCTGAGTCCAACAGCAGAAGAAGCAACCCATTTCTATACTTTGTTGTTGTTCATTAATTCAGTAATATGTGATTCTTCATGACCCCACCTTTTGGTGGTTTTTAGCAAAGATGCTGGAATGATTCACTAACTCTTTCTCTAGGAGATTAAGGCAAACAAATATCAAGTGACTTGCCCAGTGAGTATTGAGGCCATATTTGAACTCAGGTCTTCCTGATTCCAGGACCAGCACACAATCCACTGGGCCACCCAGCTGTCTCCCACTTCTAACTTTACTCCTGAAAATATGCCCACAGTGGAATGAATCAGATCAGGAAGTCAAATCTGAAAAGGACTAAAATGTTTAGTCACTTTAAAACTGCAGAACTTCCCAGTGGGCTAACTACAAATAAGTCCAACATTAGACTACATATCAACCACACACATGCCAATAGACTCCAACAAGGACCAGAATTTGCAGGAAGCAGTGAGTAGACCTCTTTGTAGATAACACAACTTTGGAACCACTGAAAACTTACAGTCCCCAAAAAGACTTGTGAAAGCAGTAGGGAATAAAAGATAGCTTAGTCAATACCACCCCACCCCTCCAAAAAAAAAAAAAATGTTAGCAGAGATCAAGAGTAATATAGAGTCCAAAGTTAAGAAGTATTTTAGAAAAGCACACAAAGAACAATAACAAAAAATACCTGGATATGAAAGATTACTGTAACGATTGGAATGATGCCACCTGCTGAATAGCTACTATAGGAAAGCTCCTTCATGAGGAGAAGGTGTCTGAGGGCAAGCCATGTGGTCAGTTCCTTGGTGTCAGGAAGTGATGTTTGCTCAAGAATACTGTCTATCAAAGCTACCAACCAATCAACTTGAGGAGACTCCCATTTCTGGGAGGAGGACATGAAATAGGAAGGGAACACTGGCAGAAGGGTTATTCCTCTTTTGGTTCCTGACCTCGCCATGATGTGTCAGATGATGGGGTCTCTTAGAAATAGTTAGAGCTTTACCTTTATCTCTAATCCTAATGCTTGTTAATTAATACTAAAACACTTAAATACTCTTGCTAAAGCTTATGATTTATTGGTGACCACTCATCAGATTTTAGATAGTAGAGCTAGAATTTTAGCCTGTTACCTTACTATGGCAAGAAGGAATGTCAATGAACAGAGAAGAAGACAATGACTTGGAAAATGTATAAACAAAGCTTCAAAATAAAATGTAGTTTGGAAACAAATCTTACGAGAATTCATAGAGAAGATTTTAAAAAGTGATTAAAATAGCAAAAATATCAAATAAAAGTAACAAAGGAAAAATGGGGAAAGAAATGAGAGCTATTCAAGGCAATTATGAAAAGAATTAACATTTTGGTAATATAGATATTCAGTCATTCAATCATGTACAATTCTTCTGGTTTTTGGAAGGAAAGTAGGAAACCCTTGAACCTCATTCTAAACTAAATTTGTTCAAGGAACTAAGAATACTCATAGTTACAAAATTGGACACAGAAACTCATCTTACCCCCCCCCAAAAAAAAAGGTAGGAGAGAAAGGAGTTAAGGAAAAGGGTGGGTTAGAAGGGGAATGGTAGATTAAGGGATCCAGTGGTCAGAAGCAAAGCAGACTTTTGAGGAGGGGAAAAAGTAAAAAAAAAAAAAAATATATATATATATATATATATATATATATATATACAGAAGTAAATAGGATAGAGGGAAATGTAGCATTATCAATCATATGTATAAATGTGGATGGACAAATTGACTGATTCAACAGAAGATAGCAGAATGAATAAGAAACCAGAATCCAAAAAATATGTTGTTTTTGAGAAATTCAATTGTAACAGAAATATAGGTACAGAGTTAAAATTAGATACTTGAGAAGAATCTATTATGATTCAGCTAAAGTAAAATATAAAATAAAACAAAACTAAGGTTACCAATCATGATCATAGACAAATAATTTAAAAATAGACCTAATTAAAATTGGCAGCCAAGGAAATTACATTTTGCTAAAAGTTATCAACAATGAATTGATATTGATACTGAAGACATACTTAACACCCAGTGTCTTAGCATCTGAATTTTTGAAGGAAAGGTGAAATTTCTTTGAGTTAAAGCATGAAATATATAGTAAAACTAAGAAAAAAATAGAGAGAGTGATAGTGAGGTGGTATGGTAGATAAAGCATTGGCTTTGGAGTCAGAAGAAGTTGAGTTCAAATCTACCCTCAGACTCTTGGGACTTACTGGATGTGTGATCTGGCCAAGTCACTTTATCCCTATTGCTTTAATAAGAAAAAAGAAAAACATATAGAAAACTTATATTATTGGAGGACCTCAATTACTCTTCTCGACCATACATAAATTTAACCATAACAAAAATAAGAAGGAAGTTAAAGAGGTGAATAGAATTTTAGAAAAGTTAGACATTATAGAAACTCTGCATAATATTGAATGAGAATAAAAAGAATTATACATATAAAATATGTTGGAGCAAGGTTCTCTGAAGATTTCAATCTCACATATATAGATAACTGAGCAAAATTTATAAGAATTGCAGCCATTTCCTAATTGATAATTGAGAAGCTGATGTGAAAAGGCAGTTTTCAGGGGACTAAATCAAGGCTATTAATAGGAAATAAAAACCTCTAAATCACTAAAAACTAAAAATACTAATTGACACAAATATGTTTTGTTTTGTTTTTGTGGAGCAATGAGGATTAAATGACATGCCCCAGGATCACACAGCTAATAAGTGTCAAGTGTCTGAGGCCAGATTTGAACTGAGGCCCTCCTGAATCCAGGGCTAGTGCTTTATCCACTGTGCCACGTAGCTGCACCCAAATTAAAACAAATATGAAGTAACACTTCATAAACATCAGATTAACTAATATTATGGGGGCAGGGGGAAAGGAACATTTCAAATGATGGAGGGGATGTGGGAAAATAGGTACATTGATGATTTGGGGTTGAATTGTAAACTAGTGCAGCCAGCATCCCAAAACGTACTAAATTGTATATATCCTTTTACCTAGAATTATCACTGCTAAGTCTATTCCCCAAAGAGATAAAAGAAAAATGAATAAGACCCACATGTTCAAAGATATATTTATACCAGCTCTTTTGTGGTGGCAAAGAATTGGAAAACTAAGGGGATGTCCATCGAGTGGGGAATGAGTGAACATATGTGGTATAAAATTGTAATATAGTATTATTGTACTGTAAAAAAGATATGAAGTATATGGTTTAAGAAAGACCTGGAAAGCCTCATGTGGACAAGAAAAAAGTGAAATGAAAAAAACTGGGAGGACAATTTAGATTGCAACAATACTGTAATAATAATCCACTCAGAGACTTAGTAACTATCATCCTCCCAATGAACAGCTACAATTCCAAATTCTAATGATGAAAAATTATATCCATTTCCAGATACAAAACTGATGAATTCAGAGTGCATATTGAAGCACATATTTTTCCTCCCCTCCCTTCCCCTCCCTTCCTCTTCTCTTCTCTTTTCTCTCACGACTAATGCAGAAATCTGTTTTGCATGAGTTCATATGTGTAATGGGTTTTGGATCTCTTAACTTTTTGCCTTCTCAAAGAGTAGAAAAAGTGGGGGAGGGGAAGAATCTGGAACTGATTTTTGTTTTAATGGAATGAAAATGAAAGTGATGAAAAAAATACTGATAATGCAAGATTTACTTATGTATGGGTTTATTTTTACCCTGGAGAACCAATCATGAACTTTTACCAGCATACCATTGACATAGCTTCAGTTCCATTCCATTCCACTGAATGATCATTTATTAAATTCCCATTCTGTGGAAGATATTATGATAGTAGACATTGGACAAAAACAAAACATTCCTCTCCTCAAGGTGTTCACATTCTACATCAGGAAAACAAAATGGCAAGCTAATATGGGGAAAAAAAAACATACAAAGGTATTTTGTAGATATGCTAACCTGTAGACTGATCAAAAACTACCTTTGCTAAGGATTATCAATTGAGCTGAGCATTACAGGGAGCTTGGGATTACAAAAGGATAAGATGAGAAGTGAGAAGAGTCTAGTTATAAAAATAGCATTATAGTTTTCTCTTGTTTAAGCCTAAATTAAATACAATGACCCTCAAATTTCAATAGTTCTCTCATTTGCTGCTTTACAGAGATTATATAATGGGAAAAGTTTGGAATATAATCATAATCACTTAAAGCCCCCTGTTTTGATATTCTCACATTTTAGGTAAGGTTTTGCTATCTTAATAAATTTACATTTATATTTCTTACTAATAACTCTTTTCTTGGTGGTTAAAGAAAATTTAGTTTACTAGAAATGTTTTGGTAAAGAACTAATAAGTGATTGTGTGCCTGTTAATAGTCAGAGATTTAGAAAATGAACAAGGAAAAAGAAAACCTTCTATAAGAACTTACCTCTGACCATAAGGAGGTGGGTTTAACTTGTGGCATCAGAGCATATCTTCTGTTGCAAGATGCCAATGAGCCCAACAGTCCTTCACTGCTATACTTTAGATTTACCTTATTTTTCTCATTTCTCCAGTTTTCCCTGGATTGTTGATTCTTTCCATCTCAACTCTGGATGTTACTTTTCTGTAACCTGACCTGCAATATCTCTTTATGGTTCCAAACTAGCTCCTCAGGGCATGACTAATTACCTAACTCAATTGTAAAAAACTTCATTTGTATTTCTTGTAATCTTTGAGTGATTCAAGATTTCTAGGCCTTATTCATATTTATTGAAAAATCTGAGGTGTGTTCCTCCTGATGTGATGAATGTATCTAGTCTAAATGGTTGAGATATGTTCTTACCTTAAAAATATATTAGAAATCAGGATTTTGACACTTATTTTAAATAAGTTGGGGTAGTTTAATTTAATTTGTTTCATCTATAAATCCCCAAAATAACACAGGTGTGGTCTTAGGAACAATGTATACAATGATCTGAAAGCAAGAGATGGAATGAAACATACAAAGAACAATAAGTGGGTTACTTTGGGGAAAACATGCAGTATATGAAAGAGGAAATAATGTGAAATCTGCCCCTGGAAAAATAGTCTGGAGCCAGAATATGATGTAAATTTCTATAATTCAATTAAAATACATTTAATAAAGGCTGTGGAATCATAGATTAAAAATTAATTGGAAGGTAAATAATCTAATCCTAAATAATGAGCATATCAAAGAGGAAATCATAGGAACAGTGATTTCATTACAGAGAATGACAACATGAGACAACATGCAAAATTTTATGGGATTTAGCCAAAACAGTACCTCAAGGGAAAATTATCTCAAAAGATTACATCAGTAAAATAGAAAAAAAAGAGCATATCAATGAATTGAGTATGCAATTAAACAACAACAACAACAACAACAACAGCAACAACAACAACAACAACATTACAAATTTGAAATTCACAACTGATCACAAAATTTGAAAATTTAAAAATCTAAGGAGAGATTAGTGAAATTAAATGTACAAGTAAAAAAGTAATTAAGCACATTAGCAGCATAGTCATATCTGTGGTTCATGAAGATGATTTCGGTAGCTATGGGTAGAAAGTCCTTTTCAATCAGGAGATTGGAAGAGGGGAATTCAATTGGGAGAATATTTCAATAGTCCAATATAGAAATAATGAGGAACAAAACAAGGGTGGTGAAGATTTTTGTGAAACTAAAGGACAGGGACATTTAGGTGGCACAGTGGATAGAGCATCAACCATGGAGTCAGGAGGATCTGAGTTCAAATCCAGCCTCAGACATTTGACACTTACTATCTGTGTGACCCTGGGCAAGTCACTTAACCCCAATTGCCTCACCCAAAAAAAAAAAAAAAGGACAAATTATAAGACATGATGTCAAGACAGACTGGAAAAGACAATAATTGATTAAATATTAAAATGATGAGCCAGAAGGAAGGAGCAAGGGTAATTTTGACTTTATGCATGAAAGGATGCATAGTGGGGCCCTCTAAAAATAGGTAAACCATGGATGACACTCTCCATTACTCTAGTTGTATGTGCAGTACTTAGCAGCTTCTGGGTGTTGAGTTTGAGATCCCTGTGAGAAACCCAGTTGAAGATGTCCTGCTGTCAATTTTAAAATTTTTCATTGGGGCAGCTAGGTGGTGCAGTGGATAGAACACTGGCCCTGGAATCAGAAGTATGTGAGTTCAAATCCAACTTCGGACACTTAACACTTACTAGCTGTGTGACCCTGGGCAAGGCACTTAACACCAATTGCTTCACCAAAAAAAAAAAAATTATATTAACCAAATGTTTTTGAGAGACAGAGGGGCAGAGAGAGACAGAAACAGACAGAGACAGACAGACAGACAGACAGAGAAAAGGAGAGGCAGACAGAGATAAACTGACAGCAAGAGAACAACAGAGACAGAGAAAGAGAGAACAAAAGACAGAGAAAGTTCAAAGAGAAAAGAGTCAGAAGGTTATAAGAATCTTGAAGTAAAATTCTCAAATATGAGTAGTTACCAGGGAACTTTTACGGGTGGAAATACATTACCTCAAATTGAAACTTGAGATTCATAGATTCCTTTTCTATGCCTAAGGAATCACCTAGCCCAAAATACCAAATTTACAGATGAGGAAACTGAGGTGAGCAAAGGGGAAGTGAGGCTAATTAGGAGTAAATAAAGGAGTAGAAGTGGATTACTCTTACTTTCAACCCAGAGGACTTTCCACTGGAGTTGGAAATATGATTTTGGAGGGGTAGGGGTATAGGGATAGAAACAAGCATTTTTTCTTAGTCCTAGGAAGTTAGATGTGTCCTGAAAATTTATGAAGGCTTTATGTGGAAGAAAATAATCTTTTGCCTTGCTTTAAAATGAATTATGAAGTTGTAGCCTGGTGTGGGAAAATTGCTTTGGAAGATCATAATATTATTCTTCAAATAGTTATCTATCTCCCCAGTAACTAATGGCAAGGTTTTCCATTCTTTGGGTTTGAAAGAATTACAGGAAGGAAAGACGATTCTATTAATCTATTTTTATATCCTATACATTGGACATTCCAGGGGCTTAGAGAGAGGATGGAATGGATTTTATAAACCCAAAATTCAGTTTCTGAATTGTCATTTGTAATTACTAAGCAAAAAAAAAGTCTGTTATTAAACACCTTGATTATAATAGGATCATTGATTATGAGCTAGAAATGATCTTTTAAACAATAAAAGTCAATTCTCTTGCTTTACAAATGTGGAAACTGAGCCAAAGTCATTTTAAGTAACTTCATTCATGTTATGCAGCTAGTAAGTAATTAAGACATGATCTGAAATCTGGCATTTCTGATCCTAAGTCCATTTTTCCTATACATTAATTCTCATTGATTCAATAAACTTTTGCAATTTGGAGTAGAGAAAGGGTACTAGTTTCAATATCAAAGGAATTTTCATTATAGGACTGCCACTTACTGTTCGTGTGACCTTGGGCAAACTACAAGATCTTTGTTTTTCAATTTTTCCATTTGTAAAATCACTGCCATGACCTTGATGTTCTTGATGGTCCTTTCTAGTTCTCTGTTGATGAACCTCTGAACCTATTAAGTTCCTACTGTATACCAAGCAGTGCTAGATGCTGAAGCTACAAGGACAAACATGAAATATTTCCTGGTCTCCAGTAGCATTTTTTCTAATTAAAGACATTGAAGTTATACATGAGTAGATACACAACATAGAGAAGGCAATCAAATGAAAGAAAAAAAAGAAGAAGAGGGTTACCAATTGAGGTTAATAGACTCCTAGGTATAGACCATAGGTATGTCCAGTAGACATACTTAAGAATAATCTAGCTCTCCTTTTTTAAATTTAATTTTTTTTTAATTTTTACATGGAAGAAACAGGGGTTCCTAGAGATGAAATAGATTTGCCAAAGACAAATGTAATGAATTATGGGGCTCATCTTTGATCACAGATTTTCTCAATATTTCCAGCCCTATTTCCACTTCCCAACTCAGTCTCTGAGTTGAAGGTAAACAGGCAAGTCATTTTGTAGGAGGTGGCAACTGTTCAGTGTTTTTTTAGGATACTCCAAAGTAGAGTGGAATGAGTACCTTCCAGATATGATGAACCATGGGTGATAATCATGATAGCCAGAGATGAAATGTTAATGATGGGAGCAGCCAGCAGAGCAGCCAGCTGCATGTGCTTTTCTCAATTAAGAATTTCTGGTTCTTTTTGCTTTTGCTTTTCCTTCTTTTTAAAGTTCAGGTCCAGAGAAACTTTGGGTAACCTCCCCAGTGACAAAGACTCTGGGAGGCTTTTAGAAATAGGTTTAAACTGCCACATCTGATTTTGCCAAAAAGACAGGTCTTCAAAGGGTAGGACTACTATTCTTGACTCAGAATCTGTCTCTGAAAGCTGCCTCCCCTACGAGGGACCTTAATTACAGTGAACTCACAGTACTGCCGCTCAATAAGGACATAGCAGGGAGCCCACAAGGCCCCTGTCAGTTTCCTATGTAGGCTAAGCCCAGCTTATCACCAAATTAGGTTCTAAACAGACCTTCTTCTCGGGAGCACACAGCTGGGTTTCTCAACCTTTAAAGGGGCTGCTCATTACACAGCTTTAAAAACAAGTGACAAGCCTAATTAGTAACCAGGCTTGGCCAGCACAATTTGCAATCTAGATTTAACACTTGCATATTTCTGTTCTTAGAAGAATCTGACTCTTCAGAAATAAAGGTAGCATGACATTGTGGATAAAGGATAAGTTTTTGAGTCCTTCCTTTACTATATGTAGTCTGTCATTCCCTGGTCAAGGAACTTGACATTTTACTATTCTCTCAGAAGCAAAATTGTATAGAAATTATTGACCTGCATTGGCAGAGGGTGTATCTTCATCTGGAAGTCCCCCACATTAATGAAATTACATAGTCTTTCCCTATTTTTATTGACTGATAATAAAGAAAATCCTAATAAGGGAACAATCTGCAAAGACATTTTTTTTTTTAGCTACATGATTACCACTTGTCTATTAGTGATGTGTTTGACTTACATAAGGTGACCTAGGGCAACCCCAAACCTTGTGATGCAACAGAGTCGATGAGCAAACCCTTTTAGGAAGTGTCCATTGTCTCTGCTGTTTCATCCAGCACTTCAATTTCCAGGGAAGTGACTTTCTTAGTAAGAATAGCCCTTGTCCCTTTCTCACACTTGTACCTAGCAAACCTGCTTCCCTTCCTGTTGGGAATATCAAATGGACAGAGGAAGTCCAACTTGGACTTGCTGATAATATGTATATCTATGTTGCTCCCAGATCCCAAGTCATTGAAGAGCCCATCTGAGATGGCCTCACTTACTAGTGTCTTAGCTTCTTCCTCCTCCATGTCTGGTTTAAATTAATCTTCAAATACAGCAATTGCCCCCCAAAGACCCAGAACCCATGGTGACATAAGGCAATTTATCAGCTGATACATTAGGATAGATAATATAAAGGTGATGTCCAGTAACATCTACTCCTAAAACCAAGACTGTATCAATGTAATCTTGATACCTAAAAAGCATCTGTTTAAGCCACCAATTAGACATCTTGTAGAAAGGGAATGAAGCTCTACGTTGAAGAGATCAGCTGAATTGCCATATTAGTGTCTGCTGAAGTCCCAGCACCATA
Source organism: Dromiciops gliroides (assembly GCF_019393635.1). Lineage (NCBI taxonomy): Eukaryota > Metazoa > Chordata > Mammalia > Microbiotheria > Microbiotheriidae > Dromiciops > Dromiciops gliroides. The sequence goes on from NC_057862.1 coordinate 685,346,667, forward strand.
GCAATAGATATTAGGAGATACAAAATTTATTTTTGAACAGTTCTTTTCAGCAGCAACCATTCCTTCTGTGGCTCTTGTGACTGTCCCAACAACTATGCCATCCTTGTATACCACGCCAGCAATGATTGTGCCTGTCTTCCGAGCTGTTGAAAGCTTGTAGCCCTTTTTCCCAAACTCAGCTTAAATAATGGCATTTCTGTAGCAGTTATCAAAAGAGAAACCGCTGACCGGAGCCTGTCATATGGAGTCAGCCTTGATCTTTCCCAGGGGAGCACTTCTGGGGCTTGGGTATGGAAAGACGCTCTTGAAAGTTAAGTCATCCAAACTTGGAAATATGATTTTTGCATCTGTAAGTAACTAACAAGTAAGTTACTTGCCAAGGGTAGCATAATTAGTGTGTCAGTTGGGAATGAAATCCAAAAATTTTTCTAGTTCCAAGGCTAGTTTTCTATCCAAAGTATAATGGGGAAATATATTCAGATAAAGAAGCCTGGCAATGACCTTCTAAGGTGATTCTATAGAACAGGAATTAGACTTTTTTATTCCTTTTTTTTTGGGGGGGGGTGTGGTTGTGTGCTTAATCTCCTACTTTGGGTATGTCTTAGCTCAACTGCAAGATTAGAACTGTATGTGTGAACATTGTTCTCTTCATTGGCAAGCAAACCAATGTCCTGGTACCTCTTCTCTTCTCCTTCAGTACAACTTCATTTGGTGATTTCATTAGCTCCCATTGATTTAATTGCCATCATTTCTATGCTGATTATTCTTGAATATAGCCATTTATCCTGATATCATGAACTTTCAACATACCTTGTAATATTTTGAAATATGTTGAATATGTCCAGGAGAAATATCAAATTAATTATATCCCAAACCAAAGACCCTGTATTTCCCCCTAAACCATTCCCAATTTATATCTTCCCTTTTAAAGCAGAGGTCAACACCATTTTGCCATTATCTCGGGATTGAAACCTAGGTCCCTGCGCATTGCCTTTCAAACTCCATATGCAATCTGGTACCAAAATCTGTCAATTTCACCTTTCCACTATTTTTAAATATACCCCTTTCTCTTCTGGAATATTATTACCACTGTAGTACAGGCCCTCATCACCTCACACTTGAACAATTAAAATAGTCATTGGTGAGGTACTGTGTCTAAAGTTTCTTCCTACCAAAGTGATTTTTCTAAAGTATAATACCAATCACATCACCCTCATATTCAATAGAGTCAGTGGCTTCCTATCAGTTCTAGGATTGAATTGCCAAATACACTGTTTGGCATTCAAAGCCCTTCATCATCTAGCCCTTTGCTACCTTTCCAGTCTTCTCGCACTTTGCTCCCCAACACAAACTCTTCAATCTAGTGGCATTGGACTGCTATATGTTCTGAGAATGAGACATTCCATTATTCTTTTCTGGGCATTTTCTATGACTTTCCTTCATGCCTGGAACATTCTCCTTTCTCAAATGTGTCTACTGACTAGTTTGGCTTGTTTACAATGCCAGCTAAAATATGATTTTCTTAAACATGAAGCCTTTTCCAACCCCTTAAAGCTATGATTTCTGGGTTTTTTTTTTTTCCTATTAAACATGCATACATATTATTTGTCTGGTTTTTGTTTACCCCAGTATATTATGATCTCCTTGAGTGCAGGAACCATTTTTCCCTCTTTCCTCCTTCTGTTCATTTTAATCTACATTAATTGATGTCACTCTTTCCCCACTAAATCTTTAATATTCCTTTTTTCTTTATGGCTCAATAAAGTTCCATTATATTCATATGCCACAATTCATTTAGTCAATATCCAAATTGACAGATAGCTATTTTCCAGTTATTTTCTATAACAATAAATAATCTTACAAATATTCTAATACATAGGAGGTTTTTCTCACTCTATTTTACATCGTGAATTACATGTCTAACTGTAGCATCTCTAAGTCAAAATTTGACATATTGAGGAATGCATTTTTAATTTTTTAAAGAATGTTGGGACAAAATCACAATCCCACCAATTGCCTATATTCTAATAGTTGCTCCCATAATTTTATCAACTCTGTCACTCTTGATCCATGTGATGGGAAATCTCACAGTTGCATCATATTTATTTTCTTTTATTAAAAATATAATATATTGGGGTAGCTAGGTGGCCCTGGATTTAGGAGTACCTGAATTCAAATCCGGTCTCAGACACTTAACACTTACTAGCTGTGTGACCCTGAGCAAGTCACTTAACCCCAATTGCCTCACTTAAAAACAAACAAACAAAAAAGAATCACCTTTCAATATCCTCATATCTTTTTTTGCATTATCAGTGAAGCTTTAGTTTTCTTTTACTATCCCTAAGTGACTTCTCCTACCACACTAATTATATAAAAGGGGTCCTAATCTCTGATTCATTGATAAAGGGAACTCCAAGTAGAGGAAAGTCTGTGGGAGAGATCATACTTGAATTTATGGCTTTCTGCTTCTTGGGTAGACTCTCTACCCATTACACTGTGCAGCCCTTGAGTGTCATGTTTATGATAAGCTTTTCTTTTTGTTTCATTGAATGTCATCACATAATCACTTCTCCTGGTTCTGATGACTTCACTCTGCATCAGGTCTTATGATTCTGTTCAGATTTCGCTAAAATCTTCTTACTCACATTTTATAACTATGAAAGCCAGACACTTGTTACACTATGTTTCTAAACCAGATGCTAGGACATATATCCTGATGCATACCACTGGGTGGTCATTACTATATTTGAGGGGGGAAGAATATTAAGACCTATAAGATGTTTTCTTCCTTTTGTGAAGTTACATATTTGAAATGTTAAACTTTGATTCCTTCCAATCTATTTTTCCAAGCATGCGCTATGGCTACCCATCTTTGAGGTTGGCTCACAGTATAAAAAAATAAACAGTATCACTACTATATTAATGGAAAATCTTAGAAGGTTAATTTAAGAAACTATGGGAAAATGTGAAACTCCATTATGTGTTCAAGGTCCCTCAGTCTTCTTTCTCCTGCTGGGTGCAGTCAGTCCCCTGAAGAAAGGCTGCCAGGGGCCAGGTAGGTATTTTCCATCTGCACAAGTGATTTACCACTTCTTGATGCTGCTTCATAGTCAGGCTTTTCAGAAGTTAAGACCTTACACTTTTCACTAATGCTATGAGCCTTCCATCTCCTGCTTAGATCCATTGGGAAAAGGCTGCTGGGGTGGGACAAATAAGGCATCTTTCACATGCTTTGGTGCAACCATTTCCACTTGTAGCAATGCAAGGTATCTTCTACCTCCTGCTAACAACCCAATTTCCCAACTGGATGGAGAACCTCCAAAGAAAAGAAAATAAACTTTTCATTTAACATCAGTTCCCCCATCTTCTCAACAAAAATGACCAAATTCCCATTATAGGAGTAGATTCTATCTTTTTTTGCGTTTGTGATTAAGCTTTCTCATGAGAAAATCTATAGTGTTAAAAGTAGACTGCTAGATTATTGTCCAAGTGTTGTACATACAATATATCTTTTGATACTCCTGGTGAGATTTTTGCTTTTATTATCTTAGTTTTATATATAAAGATGAGTCTTAGAGGAAAAATAACTTTAGAATGATCAAACTGTGATGTCTCATGTGGGATTCAAACCCATATCCTCCTGCATCCAAGTCCAACATGCAAATATCTAGGTTGGGTATAGGAGAAAAGAGAATGAAGCATATTACCCTCCTCCTAACAAAAAAAAAAAAAAACATGGAGCCACCTCAGGAGGACAATATGGTGCACACTCATTGTGGTCAGTAAGTCATATTTTTCCCTTTTACTTAAAGTTTAGGGTTCTGTTCTGAGAATTGGTATGGCATTAGAGGTTCAGACAGGATATATAGAAATAATAGTCATTCAAAAACAAAAATGTCATTTTTTTCCTTGAGAATCTCTCTCTTTGACAAAGATTGAGATAATCTACATGGAAATTGATAAATAATATTCCTACCTTTATTCTAAAATGGGAATAAAAGAAAACATATACAAATAGCTTGGATTTGTACCAAGTGATTTAAAAAAGTCACTGTGGAATTCCTCTCAACATTTCAGCACTTAGAACTACGTGTACTGGCCAATTAATCTGGAAAAGGAATCTTGACACATCCCTATAGTCCATAAGGAAATTAACAAATGCAATTGTTTGTTAATATGGCCCTTTGGTGAAACCAAATCATCTTAGCAAATTACATTTTGCTTACTCTTTCAAAGGACATTATGTCTATGTGTTTCTATATATACACATACACACATGCCTATGCAAATAGTATGTTTAGGAATACTTACATGCATATACGGACACATTTATATGTGTGTTCAAGTCTTCACAAAACTCCTGTAGCATAATGCAAATAGGTGATTATTTGATGGAACATTATTCAAGGTAAGATAATACAATAATTCATTAGGCAGATCCTCTGTGTGTGTTTCTTTAGAAATACAAGTGGACTGAGCTAAACTGAAATATATACAAAGCACAAATTTGTTTTTAAAAAGTGGAAAAATATTCCTATGTCTCACATTAAGCAAGATGAGATAGCAAATTTAAAATAAAATATCACTTGTCTATGACACATTTTCTCAAACAATTAAATCATTTTCATTCTTCAATTCGATTAAAAGTACATATTAAGCATCTAATATATGCATGGTACCATTGTAGTGTGAGTGATCCATAGTCTCACTATGTCTTCTAGCCAAGTTGAGGTAGCCATTCACTGAGTAGGATACAGAAGGAACTCCTGATCATCGTCTGGTCAAACCCCAGCTCTGTGATTTGTTACTTTTGTGAAGAAGGGAAAATCAGTTTCTTGTAACATGACTCAGTTTCTTCATATGTAAAGATTCAAGGGTTTCATTAGATTCAAGGTCCCCTCTAGCTATATATACTTTGTTCCTTTCTGTTCTTTGATGCCAGCTAGGAATTATTTCTTTTCATAGCCTGAAAATTGGGATGAAATTTTCAGAAAAAAAAAATAGATAGGGCTTATTAACTACATAAATATGGAATACTTATTTATTGATTAGTAAAATTCAATTCAATTCAACAAATATTCATTAAGTCCTTATCTATAAATGTGGGACATCTAGATGATGCACTGGATATAGCACTGGGCCTGAAATCAGTAAGATCTCAGTTCAAATCCAACTTCAGACACTTATAAGTTGTGTGATACTGGGGAAGTCATTTGCCTCAGTTTCCTCATCTATGAAATGAGTTGCAGAAGGAAATGGCAAATCATTCCAGTATTTTTTTCAGGAAAAATTCCAAATGGGGTCTCAATGAGTTGGACACACCTGAAAATGACTGAACAACTCTCTTTAAGGCACTAGGAACACATAACTGAGAGGTACTAATAATAATATTATCATTTATAAACCACTTTAAGTTTTACAAAGTGTTACATATATTATTTCATACCATTATGAGAGCAACTGTGTGCAGCTGATACTATTATCTCCCATTTTTTTTTCAGATGATGAAACAGAGGTTGATATAAGTGAAATGAATTATCCATCACTATACAATTGATAAGTGTCTGAGGCAATAGTTTAACCTTTTTCTCTTCTGAAGGCATAAGCAGCCTCTTTCCACTATATGAAATTGGATTTTAAGTGTGTTGTAGTGGAAAGAGTACTGACTTTGGAATCAGGATAGATGCATAACTATTGTGGATTCATATACTTGCTCTTTGTGTGGCCTATACATGTTTCTTAACCCCTCAATATCCTGCTTTCCTTATTTGTGAACTGGATATAAAAAATCATTGTGTTTATGTCAAAATATCATGGTAAGGGGACAGTTAGGTGGTGCAGTGGATAAAGCACCGACCCTGAATTCAGGAGGACCTGAGTTCAAATCTGGCCTCAGACACTTATTAGCTGTGTGACCCTGGGCAAGTCACTTAACCCTCATTGCCCCACAAAAAAACCAAAAAACAAAAAACATAATGGTAAAGAAAATAGCTTGCAAAAAACAAAATTAAACAAAACAAAACTGTATGTGATGCTACCATAGAGATGTTACTCTATTTCCTACAGTCAGTGATGAGCTGGCCTGGGTATTGCTGGACCATGGGTGATTTGGGGAGAATGATACTGGAAAGAAAGGATTAAAGAGACAGACCTCAGAACATGCTCCATCTTGAAAACTGTATGTTTATGCAATGTAAATCACTGAGCCATTTGTTTTGGTTTATTTTTTTTTTCCTACTAGGACTTTGTTTCCCTTCTGCCTGTATCCAAGGGACTGAAACTAGAGGAAGCTGCTGTTGTTGCTGCTGCAGTCCAGGCTGATTTGAAACAAGAGTTTCTTGAATCTAAAGCCAGATCTCTATCCATTGTGAAATATAACTGTCTCTTATTGGAAATAGGGATTTCATCAGTGGCAGTTAAGAGAAAGGAGAACAAACTAGAAAACACTTTAGCTGATGAGATTAGAAGAACCAGCCAAACCTTTAAAGGTAGTACTAGAAATGTTTGTGGGAGATGTGGTCAAGTTTGCTCTGGGAAAGTGAGGAGAGAGGAATCATTATAGGAGCTCAAGGGATGAAGGTGAGTGAAGTGGCAATTGGGGGACAAGGGAACATATATATTAATGTGTATACACACAGTGGGGAAGCTAGGTTATAAAGGGCTTAGAATGACAGAGCATTTTTTATTTGATCATGGAGGCAATTGAGTAGGCTGGTGACAAGAACTGGTTTGCACTTTAGGAAAATCACTTTAGTGTCTCAACACAGAATGGATTGGAGTAGGAAGAGACAAGGCAGAATGCTAATGAGATCACTAAGTGAGGAAGTATAGTGGAAGAAGAGGTCCCAAGACAAAACCTTGGAATACCTGTGGTTAAATGGTGTGATCTGGATGAGAATGCAGATAATGAGAGGGAGGAGTGGTCAGATAGATAGGGGGAGAAAAAAGAGATAGTAGTGGCCTAATTAAAAAAAAAACAACAATGACAAAAACAAGAAAAAACAAAGAGAAGAGGCTAGGAACAAGATAATGATCTATAGTGACAAAGTCTGCAGCCCCAAAGAATGATAAGAATGGAGAAAAGACCATTAGATTTGGCATCAGTAACTTTGGAGAGCATGGTTTTGTTGGTATGATTAAATCAGAAACTAGATTTAAGGCATTATACTCTCCTTCAAGCAGCCTAATAAAATCCTCCCCATTCTCTTTCAATTTGTTTTACCGTTTTAAAATTTTATTTCATGTGCCTCTTTTTTTTCTAAATGGGATTTCCCTTCATTTTGTTGTACACTTATTCTTTGATACATAGCCTTAAAAAAAGTTTCTTAAAATAAAAACACCCAAAAACAAAAACAAAACATTCTTTCTTTAGTGTACGAATTCCTCATGGGTTTATGTCTTCCTGTTATTTTTACTGTTTAGTTGATTTTCAGTCTTGTCTGACTCTGTGATTCCATCTGAGCTTTTCTTGGCAAAGATACTAGGGTGGTTTGCCATTTTCTTCTCCAGTTCATTTTACATATGAGGAAACTGAGGAAAACAGGATTAAGTGACTTGCCCAGGGTCACACAACTGGCAAGGATTAGAGTCAGATTTCAATTCAGAAAGAGTCTTCCTGAGGTCAAGCCCAGAACTCTACCCCCTGCCCTGCCTAGCTGCTCCTGTCTTCTTAGGAAGCTGTTTTGGTTTTCCTTCTCTAAACACTTTGTTATGAATTACACATCTTATCTTCTGCATTCATCTCCCATCTCCCTCCAACTTTGTCTCACACTTCGAAATACCAATTCCTGTATGTGATAAAGAGAATGCAAATATTGCCCCATGATAGAAAATAACCTATGCTACCCATTTCCCCTATTTTCTAGCTAACTTCTACTCTGGGTTCACAGTTTTCATTCTTCATATTTTCAGTTGCCCAAGGAGTGTTGATTATTCTTTTCCTGAGCAGGGCATGTAGTATCATTGCAATAAATCCCTTGAGTTTATAACAATTGCATATTCCCTGTATTTGTTTATAAAATCTCTCCCCAAATGGGAGTGTTAAGTGGTATCCCTTCCCCCCCCATGAAACAAGTTTTTTTTTTTTCCTTCCATCCACCTTTTTCAGCACATCCTTTTGTTCCACATGCATTCTCCTGAAAGCTCTCTATTTTCTGAGAGATGACAGGAAGTATTTTTTTTCATACTTAACTACCAACTTGATTGAAGATAGCACTTAATCCCTTCTATCTTCTATCTTCCCTTTACCTTTTTATGTATTCTCCAATTCTAATTAATTCCCCCAAAACAAAACAAAACAAAACAAACAAACAAAAAACATTGATTTACCAAGAGGCAGGGTATAGTAAGGTTTATTCCAAGATATTTCAGACCTGTTTCTCTTCAGTCTCTTATACTAGAGGGATTTTTTTTTCATCTTTGTCTTCTTGTGTATATTTTGAGAAAAAAAGGGATCTATTAATAGTTTCTCTGACATTTTGATTTTGCTGTCCCTGTTTGCTTTTTTTTTTGTCTTCTATTTCTGTTTGTTTTTTTGAAAAGCAAATAGTTTGACATATGCTTTTCTTTCTAGAAATGTTTCAAACATTTATATTTTATTAAATACTTATCTTTGTCATTAATGGTTACTTTCAGATTTGCAGGATACTTTACCTTGTTTTAAGAAACAATACAATGCATACATATATAATGTCATAAAACACTTTGTTTTTTGGGACACATTATCTCATTCCCTTGTATGATTTCTGGTGTCTTATTGACATTTTCTTCCATTTATATTTAAATGTATTTGTCTAGATTACTTGTAGAATTTGTTGGTTCTTATTGGTATTATTAAATTAAATGTATATGTATGCATCTTGCAGTTGTAGGGTAGTTGTATTTTTTTGTTTGTCTTTGGGTTGTTTCTCACTTTTGAATAATTTAAGTATGATTTTCATTGCTACTTTGTTTTCTGCATTAAGAAGTTCTCTACAGTTTTCCTATATAATCTCCTCTGTTTTGCCTTATTTTGTCATAGATAGCTGGACTTTTTAACTTACCTACAACCCATCTTCCTGTTATTAATTTCTTCCTCATTGGTTTTGTAGTCATGTATGATTTATTTTGAATTGCTTGAGTTCTTGTGGGTGGGGGGTGGAAATGGAGGGAGGAAGATAAGTTGGAACACAAAGTTTTAAAAAATTGATGTTAATTTTTGTTTTTATATATATTTTGGAAAATAAAATTCTATTCAAAGTAAAAAAAAAATATGGTGGTGCCTCTCTCTGTTCTAGGTTTTAGGGAATTTAGTTGGGGTTTCTACTATATTACTACTTATAAATTAGAGGCTATAGAATCAGTCTTTGGCATTGTGATAAAATAATGGGATTTGGCAGATGCCCAGGGGCTCCCACCTGAAGATTGATTTGGAATTAATTGAATTGGGTGAGACTGAGAGACTGACTGAGAACCTGTTTAAGGATGATTAAATCAAGACCACACCTGGCTGGCCCTGAGTTGGGTGTTGTTCTCAGAGGCTGTGGACTATGACATCAACAGGAGATCACCCTCAACCAATCAGCTTGAAGGACAGCCCCTTCTGGGGAGGGAGACAGGAAGTAGGAAGGGGGTTGGCTCCTTAGCTCTGGTCGCTTTTCGTCTGGGACTTCGGTTTGGTGGCAGACAGAGAAAAAGAGAGGAAAGAAAGTACATCGACTTTTCTGGCACTATGGGACTACATGTATTGCCTTTGCTCTTTAATAAATACTTAAAGGCCTAAATTCTTGCTGAATCTCTCAGTAAATCTTAGCTAATTTCCCCAAAAAACTAGGAGGTCAGTTTAGAATGCACATTTGATTTTAAACAACACAGAATTAAGCATTTATTACAGCATATTAAATGTTAGTAAAGAGAGAGCACATGGCTCTGCAAATTCAGAAGACCTACTACCTAGTTAGAGAAAGAAAAGAGTGGGGGCAGAGTGTCTGCCTCCTTCAGTGTCATAGGCTAAATGAGAGCATGAGAGACAGTAAGCTCCCTGTGGTCCAGAGGAGAGGTGGCCATTCCTTACACAGTGCTCAAAGCTAATTGGCTAGCATCATTCAAAACTATTGGTTTACTGGACTTGAGGGTGTTCCATATTAAAATGAGCAGAACTTTCTGAGGTCAGAGTCCAAAGGACAGATTCTCTTGGGGGAAAGGCTTTCAGGTAGGTGTGGCTTTAATCTCTGTTCTCTCTATTCAGAGTCCTTGCTCCAGTTTTACTGACTCTGGGCTTGCTCTGAAAGAGATCAGGCAAGACTCTGGAGTTAAGCCCTGGAGTGGGGGGCCTCTCGGCTCCCCCCAAAACCCATTAATTTCTCATAGTTTGTCTGATTATCCTCAATGTCTTTAATTGACTTCTTTGATAATTTCAGGTTGTTGTTGTTTTTTCTTCCTCATACTCCCCTTTTGCTCACTTTTTGATTCTTTTCTGTTTCATTGTGGTTTCTCAAGGGGTGGCATGGTATGCAAATCAGAGCTATTTCACCTACTCTCTGGGTGGGCAATTAATTTCCCCCCAGATTCTATCTCTGTGCCATATGATGTCTAAGTGGAAACAACTGGTCCTAGATGAATTTCATTCCTTTTTCTCTTAGGCCTGTTGGGAACACCTAAACTCTGGCATCCCTGCCCCAATTCCCTCTTTTCTCAGTTGTCTGACTAAGTACAGAATATTGCCATGGTGCAAGCACAATCCCATAAGGCTTCTGCCTTTTGGTTTTCCAAGGGAACATGGGAGTGGTGATGGGAGAGGACGAGAGAGATCTAAGTTCTATTGCAAGCTGGTGGGCCATTTTGTGCACTCTTCCTGCAGAGTGTTGGTAGGTGGGAAGTGGGCTGCTAATTAATCAGAGTAAGGTTTAGAAATTAGTTTTCTCTACTCTTAGTTCATCATTTTTAAAACCTTATTAGCTTTCTTGTTTTTTTAGCTAATAGAGACAGCTGAAGTTACTTTATGTCTCGTGAATAATTCTTATGTTGGATAGGTTCAAGAGACAGTGAGGATCAGAGAATGTGGCTAGGCCTCAATTTTGTGGATCACATGACCCAGTTCAGAGGGTTTCTTCTGCACATACATTGGAAAGTCCTTGTTTGGATTCCTTTACAAAGATATATACTTCATTTCTCATACTTATTTCTGCATCCACCAAACATTTTTAGTTGCTTAGAATAGGCTAAGTGCTAGGGATACAAATGCATAAAATGCAGCAATCCCTACTTGTAAAGAGCTTTCACTCTAACCAGGAAAATAAAAGTACATATATAAGTATAGGCTTCATGGGAGCAGCTGGGTGATGCAGTGAATAAAGCACTGGCCCTGGATTCAGGAGGACCTGAATCCAGGTCCTCCAGCTTCATACACTTGACACTTATAGCTGTGTGACCCTGGTCAAGTCACTTAACCCTCATTGCCCCCCCCAAAAAAAATATAGGTTTCATAAATATAAATATAATAAATACAAAGTGATTGGGGATTTGGGAGTGTAGCATCTGAGTACATCAAGAAAGGCTTCATGTAGAATGACTGGTTAAACAGTCTCTATAAGGGAATGCTATGTAGCAGGAAGAACAAGTCAACCAGTTTGACCAGAATATGAAGGGAAGGAATGTGCAAGAAATTTTAAAAGTTAGACTTTGCACGACCAAAAAGAAGAGTTGATATTTTTTAATTAGAGGCCACAAGTAGCTGTTGAAGACTCTTAAACAAATAAGAAACAAGATGAGTCCTGAATGGAAAGCCCTTGAATGAAAGTACTGTTTCATTCTTCAAGCATATGCCTAGGGGCAGCTAGGTGGCACAGTGGATAAAGCAAAGTCCCTGGATTCAAGAGGACCTGAATTCAAATCTGGCCTCAGACACTTGACATGTACTAGCCATGTGATCCTGGGCAAGTCACTTAACCTCTTTGCCCCTGAGAGGGCCAAAATTTGATATACAGAGCATTGAGTGACTTGCCTAAATATTGGGGTCCCGGAAATATGAGTGCTTTTTAGGTTCACCATCCCCTCTGAACCACCCTTTTTAGATATTTCTCCCAGGCCAATAAGAAAGGAGCCTTACAGTTTTAATTGACAGAAGGATCAGATTTGATTACTTCAGAATTAATTAAACAACAAATTTGAAACTAATAAAATCAAAGATAAGGAAATAGGAAAAAAGAAATACAGATAAATACTCTTAACTGTAAACTTAGCCTATGAAATCCCCAGATAATTTCCAATTAAGGTAATTCAAAGGAATTTAGGGTTTTCCATAATTAATTCACCACAACCTGGACAGTCTACAGTTGCTTGCACCACCAGAAAAAAGATGCCAGAGAGAGAGAGAGAGAGAGAGAGTGTTGGGGAAGAACCTCTGCCTCCCCTCATGGAGTGTTCAATCTTCCTCCCCCAAAAGGGGAGGTCCTTCAAAAACTGCCTGTGGAGAGCTCTCCATCTGACCTCAGTAGTATAAGTAACTTCAGGGTGGGCCAGGTGTGGCCCCTCCCAAATGAATCAGCTAAAAACTGAAATAAGAATTTTATCACAAATAATTTTTACCACACACCCCCACCCCACTCCCCACACACACACACAAATATGCCTAGCACAGTGCCTTATACCTGGCGGGCACTGATTGTCTAATCAACCAATTTTTGTGATCTGAAACAAATATAAATTCAACATGAGACTGGAGTCTGGTGGTACTGAATTCTTATCCCTCCCATTGCTTATTTGTTATTTAACATGTTGCAAACAATATATAAAACCATTGGACATTAATTGATTCATCTGTAAAATGATGTTAGTGAAAGGAAACAGTCTTCATACAGTGGAGTGTTTTTCTAATCAATCCAGAATAATGGTTATCAAAGAGACATGAAGTCAGCTTTGGGAATAACATGTATTGTGCTTATAATAGACTTACCTGCCTGATTACACTTTAATTAAAACAATAGTGAAAATAACACATGAACTGGGCAGAGGGGAAATAAGTAACCCTTGAGACGAGTCTGAAAGGTCATCAGAGACCAAACCAAAGCTTTTAAATGACTTGAAGTAGGTAGGCAGAGACCCTTCTAGCCTGAACTCTGAGACAAATATAGGAATAGACACAGTCTCCTATTTGTATTCCCAACCATGACCAGAGTAAATTATCAGTGTTGCTGGTACTCCCCAGAGGAGATATTGAGATGAGATGGCAATGTAAACCACATCATCTGTGTCTGTGAATGAAGAATCTATTAGATCCTGAGCCCAGACACCAATAAACTCAGAAGCATATGTAACAAAGCTGTGAAATAAAATGCTGAACTATACACACACACACACACACACACACACACACACACACAGAGCAAGAAAAAAATTATGTCAAGATAAAGATATTTATCAGAGTCTTTGGATTGTGCCATATACTAGAAAGAGTTTATTTTTCATACTGCTTCAATTGGGGTGAATTAGACAGGAAAGTTTTGTGAATTTAGTGGAAAACCCTTTAAGCAGTTCCAAATTGGGGAATCACATGCCTTAGTTATGTGCCAATCACACTGGCCTTGTTTCCCTTGTCAGGATATCTATCATTTGGTGTGAAAAGTAAAATGACTTTTTCAACCTTCTGAAAAAAAAAATGTCAATGGCTTGAATTTGGTTGAAGTGAGAATATAGGCAGAAGATATTGAGGGAACTGTTCTTTTGAAGACTTTATCAACAAGTCTCATTCCCTTAGGGGTAGTAAAAGACATTAGTGATGTGTGGAAATTGTCTGAGGTCTGCCTATATAGTTTTTCACATCTAAGTCATTTTTGTTTGACAGGAGCATAAATGGCATCTTTAATATATTTAATAAATGTATTCTAGAGGAAAGAACATCAGATTTAGAGTAAGAGGAAATGGACTTTAGTCCTCATATTGAGAGTATCATATCTATAATTTTTGGCAAGTAAATGAAATCCACTGCACATGATAGCATTGATCAATTAACTCCCCCTTGATTTTTTATCAAGAATAGTCCAGGTCCTCAGACACCTTGGCCTGCTCAGGATGACTGGGCCCTATTTTGCTGATGTCTGTGTCCTTTGCTGGGATCATGGTTTCTCAGGGACTCCTATCATATCCATTTCTTTCCTCAGTAACCTCTTAAGAGCAGTCTCTCCTCAATGTACTTTACCTTTCCCATGTACCCTCTCCCTCCTATCTACATTCAAGGTTATCACCATGTTTTGTCTTCATTTTTTTAGAATGTAAGTTCCTTGAGAGTAGGCATTGTCTTATTTTCTTGGTTTTGTATACCTAATGCTTAGCACAATAGTTGGATCATAGTAAGTAATTACTACCTTCCTCTGTCTCTGTCTCTGTCTCTCAGTCTCTGTGTGCCTCTCTGTCTTTCTTTGTTTCTGTCTCTCCATGTCTCTATCTCTGTCTCTATATCTGCCTCTTTCAGTCTCTGGGTGTCTCTCTGTCTCTGTCTGTATGTCTCTGTCTCTCTCTTTCTTTCTCTTCCCTCTCCCCCATTTAATACAACCTCCACAACTTATCAATGAGTGAACTGTCAACACACATTTATTAAGTTTTGTAACAGACATTAGCATAAGCACTGCATGCTAAAAAATAACACCCATACCATCAATACCTTCCAATAACTTATATCCTAACATGATAGGCAACATGTAAACAGCAATGTACAGACAAGATATATAAAAGATAAATTAGAAATAATATTAAAAGAAGTGCCAGCATTAAGGGACACTTGAAAATTCTATTTGAAGAAGGATAAATTTATTTGACATTTGAATGACTGCAGGAAAAATCAAGGAAGCCAAGAGGCAGAGGTCATAGGTTATAGCATTATAGATATGAAATACAGCATGGGAAAATGGACAGAGTCAAGAGATTGCACCTCTTCTGCAAGAGAAAAAAAAAGGAGGCGGTCAGTGATTCTGGATTCTGAAGTCAAAAGTGATAATACTTGAAAGATCAGAAGTAGAATGGATGTGAAGGGCTTTCCAAACAAATGGAGGTTTTTTTGGGATCTTGTGGGTAATAGGGAGCCATTTTATGGAGCAGGGGATGATATAGGCAGATTAGCATATAGGAAGTTCACATGCAATTTGGCAATATCTGCAGTAGAGAGATCAATCAGAAGCCCACTACAATAATCTGAAAGGAAGAGTCAAAAACATGTGGGGCCTTTCCTACTATGTCCCATTTTGTCTAGGGTCAAATTATTCTTTTGCTGTAATAATGGGATAGGACCTTAATAGTGATAGGGAGCATACTTTAACCTATGATTACCTTGGCTGTTACAAACACATCAGAGATATGTGCAATCCACTTGAGTAGTAAGTATTTGTATAGAAGAACAGGATTGGACAGAATCAGATGAATTGGATAAGACTTGATAGGATGGAACTCGGTATGATAGAGGCAGGTAAGAGAAAATCTCAATGGGACAGGAAGCTCTCATGGGAGATGTAAGATTGTTCTGAATTGAATAATTTGAGACAAAATGGAAAGGCCTATTTGACTCATAGTCTCCATAAGTGGTAGTATTTAGGGGAAATTTAAGCTCTCACTCATTAGTTCAACTTCCACAATTTTGTAATCATGTAATATGCCTCCCACTTGAAATTCAAGTTCCAGGCATACATTTTGGAAAGGGCACCAGGGAAGAAAAAATATATATCTTTACTTACAGTTATGCAACAAGTAACCTTTCTCTTACTATGTGTCTGATTATTTAATTCTCAAGAGCAATGCTCCAGACTGAAATAGCAGATACCAACAGGTCTATTCCAATATTTTGATTCTCAGCATAACATAAAGCAATGCATGATGTATGAGGAGTACCTGAAGGAATAGAGATGTTTAGCCTAGAGACTCATAATGGAGACTCATAAGGTAACAGAGATTTATTTTTTTTCCCCACTTCGTCTCAGAGAGTGGGAACTAGAAATAATGAAATCAAAAATATAGGAAGCCAGAAATTATATGTCATCAACATGGAGTATGGGAACCACAATTTCCACAAGAAAATCTCAATCAAGTCATTATGTAGTCCCTGTTTGCTTGAAAACTTCCAGGGTGGAGGGTGGGAGGAACACATTCAGCTTTGAGGTAGCTCTAACTGTAAGGATGTTTCTTCCTTTTGCTGAGTCAAATCTGTCCTTCTGCAATTCCAACATATTTCTTTGAGTTCTGCCATCTGGAACCAACTGGATCATGAACAATGATATGTTTATGCTATCACTCATCAAACATTTGAATACAGCGCTATACAATCCCCTTCCATCCCTGGCTGAATCTTCTCTTCTCATGGGCTTAATAAGCATTCCCAGTTGATTTCAAGATGCCTAACATGGCATGGTTTTGAATTCCTTCACTATCCTGTGAGCCCTCCTTAAGATGCCTTATATCTCAAATATATATTTGTTAATTTTCTGAAATCTCAATTATATTTGTTACAAATATATATAAAAAAAAGAAATGTTATTTATCAAGAATAGCTGGGGGCAGCTAGGTGGCACAGTGGATAGAACACTGGCCCTGGAATCAGGAGTACCTGAGTTCATATCTGGCCTCAGACACTTAACACTTACTAGCTGTGTGACCCTAGGCAAGTCACTTATCCCCAATTGCCTCATTAAAAAAAAAAAAAGAATAGCTGAATGATTTGAACAAAAATTTGGTTGGGAAATTGTTGTTGTTGGGTTTTTTTTCCGGGGTGAATAAATACAGATCTTCAGAGTCCCCACATAGGAGTAAATACCCCATTAATAGAGTTCCTTTCCTTGTCCTTTGATATGTTTATTTTTTTTTTTTGGCCTTAAAAGTTTGAAATGTTGGTATCTCTTCATCTTTTGGAGAGGTTATGTTCATAAAATTAGGCTCTGAATATGCAAAGACTGGTATTTTGGGGTCCTTTCTTGTTTCTGAGAAGTTATGAGTGTTTATTGAAGTTTCATTTCTAATCACACCAGAAAATCTCTACAAAATCAGGAGGGAACACAGAATAAGTGCTGCAACTTCCAATTGCCCAAATCTCTGAACACAGAGCTACTGTGCTAGTGCCCTGGTGAGCTTGCCGTGTCCTCCAGCTGACTCTCTGTTCTGTCTCTTCCTCTGTGCCTGATGCACAGAAAGGTTCTCTGTTTCATACCTCCCTTTATCAGGAAGGATATCAAACTGCCAGAGAATAAGGATGTACTGTTTTGGTATATGTCTGTGATTTCTTTAGTGAACAAAAGTCCTTCTGCCAATGTAAATTGATAACTCCTCTTGCAATTGAGTCCTTAAATAGAAGTGGTGGGAGGTACAACCACACATCTCTGTTATAGTAGAGTAGAATTTAGAGAAAGGGATGTGGTCTCCATCAGGTTTTATAATTTTCATTCTAATATTTTCCTTTCTTTTTGTCCTAATCTGGGTATCAAGTAATATGGCTATTTCTTAATCTCCCCATACTTGAAACATTATTATGTTAGAGTAAAGAAACCTGAGGAAGAGTTATAGATTTAGAGCTAGAGATGAACTTAGAAGACAAGATATTTATCAATAAGGAAATTGAGGCATAGAAAGTTTAAGTGACATCCTCAATAACACATCCAGTGAGTGTTTGAGGTGAGATTTGAGGTGAGGTCTTCCTGACTTCACATCCCCAATCCTATTAGAGGAATAAAAGTGCTAAGCTTCCTTGTAAAGATGTGAGTAAATATTATTTCCAATTTCCACCAATGGTCCTATGAACAATTCTCACCAGAGCAGGACTGTATCTTAACTTGCCATGATTTTTTTTTTTTAAGTTACTCTTTATATGATGAAAATTGTGGAATGTAAAAACGTGTAGAAACTGGTTCTTTTTTCTTTTTTTCCTTTGTATCTCTAGTACCTACTACAGTGCCTGGTTTTCTTCTCACTTTCACTTTCCATTTAGGGCTTGCATTTTGGGAAAGTCATTTAGCCTTAATACCCCTTCTGTATTTGCTCCTGATTTTCTTGAATAAAAAAACATACATCCATTGTAGGTAACTCTTTCCTGCCCCTCTTTAAAACTCCATTTCGGGGCAGCTAGGTGGCACAGTGGATAAAGCACCAGTCTTGGATTCAGGAATACCTGAGTTAAAATCCGGCCTCAGACACTTGACACTTACTAGCTGTGTGACCCTGGGCAAGTCACTTAACCCCCATTGCCCCGCAAAACAAACAAACAAACAAAAACCTCCATTTCATACATTGTCTTTCTCCATTAGAATATATGAACATTTAAAATGGGTAGAGGGTTTAGACATAAAGGGTGATATAATGCAATTAGGGGTGCATGGAATATTTTACCTGTCAGATCTATGGATAAGGGAAGGATTTATGACCAAATTAAATATAGAGAACTTTTTGGTATATAAATTAATAAATTTGATGTCATTACATTTTAAAAATGCACAAACAAAACCAATGCAGTCAAGATTAGAAGGAAAATAGAAAATAGATAGTGGGGTGGATTAGAGGAAGTTTCCCTGATATAAACCTCCTTTCTCAAATATATAGAGAACTGAGTTAAATTTATAAGAATATGAGTTATTCCCCAATGGAAAAAGATATGAATTGCTAATTTTAAGGAGAAGAAACTAAAATTAGCTATAAAGAAATGAAAAGCATGTTCGAAATCACTATTGATTAGAGAAATGCAAATTAAAATAATTCTGTGGTACTACTTCATATCTATCAGATTGGCTAACATAAGAGAAAAGTTAAATGATAAATATTGGATGGAATGTAAAAAAAATGCAATATTATTACCCTGTTGGTGAAATCATGAACTTTTCCAACCATTCTACAAAGCAATTTGGAAATACCGCCAAAAGGCTATAAAACTGTGAATACTGTTTGACCCAGATATACTACTACCAGGTCTGAATTTCAAAGAGATTTAAAAAGAAAACCTGTAAAGGACCTATGTATATACTAAAATATTTATTGCAGCTCTCTTTGTGCAAAAGATTGGAAATTGAAGGGATACTCATCAGTTGGAGAATGGCTGAACAACTTGTGGAATATTAGTATGATGAACTACTATTGAATTAAAATAAATGGCAGCAATACAATGATCCAAGACAATTCTGAAAGACTTGTGATGAAAAATGCTATTCATCTCCAGAGAAAGAATTTATAGATTCTGAAAACAGATCGAAACATCCTTTAAAAAATCCTTTCTTTATTTTTATTTCTTTTTTGTTTTTTTTGTTTGTTTTTTGTTTTTGGTCTGTGTTTTCTTTCACGTCATGAAAAATATAGAAATATGTTTCACAAGACTGTACATGTATAATCCGTATCAAATTGTGTGTCTTCTCAGGAAGGGAGGGGAAAGGAAGGGAGAAAGAGTATTTAGAACTAAAAATTAAAAAAAAATTAATGTGAAAATTTGTTTTTACATGTCACTGGAAAAAATACAATATATAAATGTTCACTTAAAAATATTTGCATGTGGGGGCAGCTAGGTGGCCCAGTGGATAAAGCACCAGGCCTGGATTCAGGAGGACCTGAGTTTAATCTGACCTCAGACAATTGACACTTGCTAGCTGTGTGACCCTGGGCAAGTCACTTAACCCTCATTGCCCCACAAAAAAAAAAAAAATTGAAAAAAATGTATATGTACATGTTGCAGACAAGGACAGTCTTTCCTTTGGCTTTTATGTTTTACCCTATGTCTTAGTACAGTTCCTGGCATGTGGTAGATGCTTAATAAATCCATCCATCCTTCCCTCCCTCCTTCCTTCCTTCCTTGTTCTTTTTTGTCCTTCCTGGACAGGTGGTGAGATCAACAATAGAGAGAAGTATCCAAAGATAACTAGATATTCATTTAAATTGGTAACTTCCTTTCAATGAGCCAAAACAAGCCCCAGCCTTGGGTCTCTCACCCTACCTACTCTCTTACTTACTGCTCAATTTATTCCTGAACAAAGCTGTAGAAAAAGCTCAAAATTGTGCCAACTGCCTCCAACAATGATTTATTTTATATCATCTCCATCAGGTCCTCACTGAAACAAGGAGATTGTTTTAAACCTCTTGAATTAACTCCCTATTCTCTTCATAAATGTAAATTTTCCAAATCTTTTCATCCTTCCTCAAGCCTCCCATGTATCTCCCTTCCCTGAGTCCACTCTCACCTGAGAATCACACTTTTTATTTTACTGTCAAAATACTACTACTACTACTACCCATAATAGTTAAAATTTGTATAGCACTTGATGTGAACTAGGACATATGCTGAATGCTTTATAATTGTCATCTCATTTAATTCTCACAACAGCCCTGCTATTATTGTTCCAGTTTTACAGATGTGGAAACTGAGGGAAACAGAGGCTAAGTGACCTACCCAGGGCTAAACAGCTAGTGTCTGAGGATGGATTTGAACTCAGGTCTTGCTGAATTCATGACTGGCACTATCCATTCTATGATTTAGTTGCCATTTGCCATGTGCTTTCTTTTTCTTTTTTTCCTCTGACTCCCCATTTCATATCACACAGATGCCTAGAGGCTTTCATGTACTATTTCTTCCTTCACCCTTGTTTCTCATGAAGATGCAGCTCTTCTTGTCAGGGAAAAGCACTCTACATGTACATTTGAACTAATTCCATCCATTCTTCTTAAGCAGATTAATCCTTCTACCATCATAATTCTCTCACTTAGCTTCCTTCAATATCTCTTTCTCTGTAAGACCAGTCTCTTTCAGCTTAAAACAAACAAACAAATGAACAAACAAACATACAAACAACCCTTTTTGGATCTGTCCATCCTCACTAGCGATCACCCTGTCTTTTCCCTTTTGTGACTAAACACCTTGAGAATTGCTATCTACAATTGGTACCTCTACTTCATTTTCCATAATTCTCTTATTAACTTTGTCATCTAGATTCCTTATTCAACTTAAACTGCTCTCTACAAAGTGATGAATGACTTCTCAATCACCAAATCTATTTCCCCCTCAGTCCTTGTCCTTCTTAATCTCTCTATAATCTTTAACATTGACTGCCACTCTCTGCTCCTTGATATTCTCTTCTTTCTAAATTTTTGGTGACACCACTCTCTTCTCATTTCCCTCCTCTCTGTTTGGTCACTACTTCTCAACATCATTTTGTAAGTCTCATCCAGATCATTACTGCAAGCTTCTAGATGTATCCTGGGGCTCCCTTCTGGGTCCTTTACTATTCTACCATAGAAATTTATCTTGGTGATTTAATCAAGGCTTAGAGTTTAAATGATGAGCTCTAAGTAAATTATTCTCAAGTATCTATTTCTATATATACATATATTCAGGGGTATGTATATATAAATATTATTCATTCATCTATTTGTTTGTTCATTTATTTATTGGTTTATATTTTAACTATTTATTAGATTATTTTTTAAAAAATTATCTTTTCCAGTCCTAACCTCTTAATTTAGGTCCACCCACTTATCTACAACTTTTTGTTTGTTTGTTGTTTTTCTTAGGTAGCTAAAACTGGATGTTTCATAGACATCTTAATTCAACATGTCAAGAAATGAGGCTTCTATATATCTCTCAAATTTGTTCTTCATGTTTCAGTTTCGTCCTACTGAGCAATGGTAGGCTCACAACCTAGATGTCATCCTGGAAGGTTATTTGCCAACCATATCCAGTTTTCCCTCCAACATAAACCTGCTCATTTTACCATCCCAATAATTTTCATAGATTTTTTTTTAATACTTTTGCTTCCCTGGTGCAAGTTCTTATCATCTCAGTCCTCTATTTTTTTTAATAACCCTTCTGGATATTCTTCCTGACTCAAGTGTCTTACCATATCATTCATTGCCACTTTGCTAATAATGATCTTTCTAAAGCCTAGATTGGACCATGCGATCTTTCCAATCAGTAAAATCCCATGGTTTCCTATTACTTTCAAAATCAACTATAAAATCTTCTCTTTGCTTTTTAAACACCTTCCTAACCTGCTGCCTTCTGACCCTTGTAGTGTTCTCAGAATTCATACTCCTCCTCTTATTCTAAAACACATTTATACTGTCCTTGTTGTATCTCACAGAGCATAGTACCCACTCTTTCTCTGCATTTTCACTGGCTGATCCTCATGGCTCTATATTCTTCCCCCTTACCTGTATCTCCTGGCTTTTCTGGCTCCCTTCAAATTTTAGCTTAAATCCCACTGATGTAGGAGGCAAAAAAGGGTTAAAAGAACAACCTGAGACTCAAGCTTTAATTCAGATATAAGCTCAAAGTGGGATTCAGATCCCAGTTAATGGATAACTTACAAGTCAGGATGCTAAATTATCTTACCCACATAAATTGGTACCCATAACGGGAAATAGGGAGGCACGCCATGAAAACCTTATACTATAACAATGAAAAAAATGACAGGCTATAGAAATTCAAACTAGGAATAAATGATAACTGAAGATGTTTTGAAACTAAGCATAGGAATCAGAAAGAGACATGTGCAGAGAAGGCCAAATTCGTCCCCAGATTCACTTTATGATGTGTGAACCCCCAAAACACACCTCCACAGAAAAAGGTACCCACCTTGAGGGTTGGCTTAGGAACCTAAGAGATCCAAATTAGGACAGGCCTTCCCCTGTAAGGTAGAGATTATTATAATGAGACTGATAATCAATTTATCCATACTATAAATATAATTATCATTTCTTTCCCTACTCGAGAGATACATTTCCACTATTCTGATTCTCTCCCTGTGTTCACTCACGGTATTGCAATAAATCTTGGGAAACTGAGTCATTGAGTCTTGTAATTCTTTTTGGGATGACTCATGGTCAATATGACACTAATTTCATCCTACATCACCACCTTCTGCAAGAAGTATCTCCCAGACTCCCTCATTTGCTCATTATTTCTCCCCAATGTTAACACCACCAAAGTATCCTGAATATATTTGTACTTAGTTGTGTGCATCATATCTCTCCAATTTGATTTTGAGCACCATGTGAACAGGTGCTTGTTTTTGTACTTATTTGTATCTCCAATACTTGGCACAGATACAGGTACAAAATACATGCTTGATAATTGCTTCTTGATTTAATGTCTTTGTGATAGGAGAATTGAATTAAAAGTTTTTTTTTCTTGCTGATCCTTGTGCTTTTTTTCTGATTTCAGAACATAAACACGATCAATGACCAGAATAATTACTGATGGATAAGACAAGGCTGAGCAATGACTTAGCTTCAAGACTCAGAAGCAGACATCCTCCCATTGTGAAGAACAACATAGGCTGAAGCATTTGATGAGGTTATAGAAAGGGGTCTCTCTTCTAGGGCTGATTAACAGACACCAGGCTGTTCAGCAGGACATCAGAACAAGTGGTATATCACTTCTATCCAATACAAAGGAAGAATTTCCCAGCATGACCTCTCAACATTTCCTTTAGAGATTTCTTCAGGTTTGTGGTCTGTTTGACTGTCAAGAAGTGTCAGCAGCTAAATAACGCTGGATTGACAAAACTAATGCCTGAGACTGCATGGTAACTTTTATTTTTCTTTATAAAATCAATGATAGGGAGAGCTTACTGGGTAAAAGTGCATTATGTAAAAAATAAATGAAATGGCTAGCTAAGCTAAATGCACATTAACATGTTTATAAGAAATATACTCATTGCTACTTTCACCAGAACATTTAGAATATGCTAATAATCACACTTACATTTAGTTGTTTTTAAATATTGGAAATAGCTCCTTTTACCTGGGAATCTGAATGAGTTTTGTAAAACTAAGATATCCATTAAAAATGGGACTAACAGAGCATTTGACCACTAAACATCCTTTGCCTCTAAAAATACATTGTATCCAATGTGCCATTTTCTCACCTCATGGTTCATTTAGTTATTTTCCTTCTTCTTTATTAGAGCCAGGGGACCATACTTGCCAAGTAAAAGAAACACTTACAAAAATCAAAATGAGGAAATAAGATTATTCTCACAAATTCACTTCATCTCACCTTTTTTTTTTTTTCTGATATGTCTGCCCCATTTTTGAAGGCCAAGGATTATTTCTACTCAAGGAGGGCACTGCCAATGAACTGTTGACTGAAGTCTTAAAGGAGAAATTGGAAATCCATGATCCTTCCAGAAGCATGGTGTGATGGAGTGAAGTGAGTATTGCCTCTGGATTCTGAGGAATTGTTTGCTCCATCAAACGTCTGACCTTTCTGGGCTTCAGATTCCTCATCTTTAAAATGAGGGGTTAAGGGGGCAGCTGGGTGGTGCAGTGGATAGAGCACCAGCCCTGGAGTCAGGAGGACCTGAGTTCAAATCCAGCCTCAGACACTTAACACTTACTAGCTGTGTGACCCTGGGCAAGTCAACCCCAATTGCCTCGCCAAAAAGAAAAAAAAATGAGGGGTTAAGTGGAGACAAAAAGGGGTCCTCAAGTTGTTAAAGCCTTGCTATGTCAAATAAGTGTCGAGCTTATTCAATGTGTTAGCAGCAGTCATAATTCAAAGTAGGGAAAATGGGTATCAGGTAAGAAATAGAAGGGATTCTGGAGGATCCACATGGCATTTGGCCTGGAGTTAGGAAGACCTGTGTTCAAATCCAGCTTCAGAAAGTCACTATCTATGTGACCCTGAGCAAGTCTTTTAACCTCAGTTCACCTTAATCCACTGAAGAAGGCAATGGCAAACCACTCCAGGATCTTTGTCAATAAATCCTAATACACTAACAGAACACAATGACTGAATAACAAGAAGAGGCATATTTGTACTTAAGGTCTGCAATAAGTTTATAAGAATTAAAGATGTTTAACAGAGCAATAGATTATTTGGGGAGTTCTTTTCCATTTGAATCGAAGTCTTCATTTAAAGAGAGGAAACCCATCTTGTGTAGTTTCTGGAAGGGATAATTGTTCAGGTAGGACTAGATCAGTTGTGTCAAACTCAAATACAAATAGGGGTCACTAAACTGTATGGAGTATTCCCTGTAGGCTACATGCTGACTCAATTTTAAAATGTAATATCCACTAAGTTTTATTGTATTTTTATTTATTCTATTAAATATTTTCAAAATATATTATGATGTTATTTGTGTCATACTCAGTGTTGTTAGTCTCATATCCATAAGCAGCATATTTGACACCTCTGGACTAGAGAGCTTTTATAATCCCTTCAAACTAACTCTACAATGCTGTTATAATGACTAGAACATCTATAAGGAGTCCACCAGTATTAAACCCACTGATCTTGTCAATTCTCCCCATCGTAACTCTCATCACTAAAAGTTGTCTGTTCCTCAGCCATTGTCAAGGTACTTGTTTGTATTGGGTTCATATTCTTCTGTGTATTACACATGCCTCTTCATTATAATAATAGAAGTAAATAGTGCAAGGTCGTTCAAAGCAGGAATCAAACCAAGACATGGAGAAGATACATCATGTGTATTTGTGGTGGTGAAAAGAAGATTAAGAATCAAAGAGTACCAAATATCGGGAGTTAGAAAGAACCTGAGAGGACAACTAGCCCAGCCCCCTAGTCAACTTTATCATAGCTAAAATTATTAGGAATTTTGCCTTACATCATCTAAAATTCCCATTTTCTAACTTCTACTCACTGCTCCAATGTCTGTCCCCTGGAGGCAATTAGAACAATTCTCTTTCTCTTCCATGTTAAAACCATTAATTTACTTAAAGGAAAAAAGGGGACAAAAAAGACAAGAAGAAACTAGGAAGGAAAGAAAAGAGACTGACAGACAGATGAACAGCTAATGGGGAATAAGAAGACAAAAAAATATTTTTAGAAGGTGCAAAGGAAATTTAGATTGTACTGACCTCTGCTAAGGTAAGTAAGAGAATTGTAAAAATATCATTAATCATGATAGATTGCCTGCACTCTTTAGAAATCTAGTTTTGGCAAAGAAATAAGAATATGCTAACTAGCCTAATTAGGCTAATTAATGTATGCTAATAGAACTGATTAACCTCTTTGGGAAGGTTAAACATTTCAAACTAAAAGTTTCACAGTTTTCCAGAGATAATGAAAAATTAAGAAAAAAATAAAGAATGGAATTAATTTTATTTATTTATTTTTATGAGGGGGATGGGGAAGAGACAAGAAATCCTGTCAAATAACCAGAAGATGGAGATTATAATTTCATTGAAACATGGTCAAAATAACTTTTATCTTGATAGAAATGGGGCTGTTTTAAAACATATTGAAGGTATAGTCAAGGATCTGTAATCACAAATAAAACTAATCTTTCTTTTTCTGTTTCTCTTTGTCTCTTTCTTCTTCCTTCATTCCTTTGTGTTTTTTCCTTCATTTCTTTGTTCCTTCATCCCTTTGTTTCTTCATTTTTATTCCTCCCTTCCTTCTCTGAGAATATAATTATTAATAATGGATTTCTTGGAAGGCCTAGAGATCCATTTCAGTCCTTTCTTCTCCTCCCAACCCCATCCCCCCACCCCACTCCTAGCCTAAGGGAACAAAGCAAATGGAGATAAACTCTTGTCTATCTCAGTGAAGAGGCATACCTAGATACTGAACACTTCCGTCTTTTGCATATTCTTCCCTGAGGTCATCTGTAGAATTCATTTTAATTTAGACCACCCTCAAGTCATGTCTACAAATAGAATTGAATGATGTTAACCTATGAGCTTTGATCAATGTATAATGACCCACATCTATCAAAAGAAGATAAAACCTTTGGCCACACCAGGGTCATTCACTCTTTTGGCTCACTGGATGCTCATTCTTGGTGTGCATTTTTTTTCTTAGGACAATGTACGTATGAAGGCCTGAGACCATGAGAAGATAAGGAGACAAGGAGTCAATACTTTACTGATATATAATATTAATTAATAATAAATGTTTACTGCCCAAACTGGTATAATAGCCATTAATATATAAATAGCAATCAATGAATTTATAAAATATAATTTAGCTATAAACACACACACACACACACACACTCACACACACACACACTCACACACAAACACACATCATTTCATCACAGAGTCCATGGAAGGGAATAAGTTTCAAGAAGCCTGGAAAGGTCTTTGGTGGGGGACAGGTTATGAAGTGCTTTGAATAACAAAGAAAAATTTATATTTAATCCTGGAGGTGATATGGAGTGTATTGAATTTATCCAGTGGAAGGTTTGTCAGATGTGCTCATTAAGATCACTTTGACAGGGGCAGCTAGGTGGCGCAGTGGATAGAGCACTGGCCCTGGAGTCAGGAGTACCTGAGTTCAAATCCAGCCTCAGACACTTAACACTTACTAGCTGTGTGACCCTGGGCAAGTCACTTAACCCCAATTATCTCACTAAAAAAAAAATCACTTTGACAATTGAATGGAGGATGGATTTGAGTAGTATGAGATTTTTGGAAGGGAAATCTTCCAACATCCTATTGCAATAGTTCAGGCATGAGGTAAAATGTAACTATATCAGAGAGCTGACAGTGTCAGAGTAGAGAAGGGGATGTATACAAGAGAGGTTATGAAGGCAAAATTCATAGGTCATAGTAAACTTTAATAATCAGGAATCTGGGAGTGCCCCAAGTTAACACTCAAATTAGGAACCTGGGTGCCTGGGAGAATAGAATGCTTTCCTCAAGAGGAACAGGGAAGTCAGTAAGACAAGAGAGATTTTGGGGAAATAAAATGAGTCCATTTTTGATATATTGAGTTACATATATACTGAACATCTAATTTGAGATATGCAATAGGCAACTTGGGATGTGAGAATGGAGGTCAACAGAAAAATTAGGTATCAATAGGTAGATTTGAGGATAGTCAGCATACAAGTACTGATTGTATCTATGGGAACTGAGATCTCTAATTGAATGGTATAAAAGGGGAAATAGAAGGTCCAGGACAGAGACCTAGTAGATACTCACTGTTAGTGAGTATGACATGGATGAAGATCCAGCAATGTAAACTGAAGATCAGTGAGATAGGGCAAAAAAAAAAAAAAAGAAAGCAAAAAGAAACAAAAACAGGAGAAAGTCATGTCATGATTAAATGGAGTATTAAGGAGAAGATGGTAATTGATGACATTAAAGGGTGAGGAATTAGAAAAGACCATTGAATTTGGTGATTAAGAGAATTGTAAAAACCTTGGAGAGAGAAGTTTCAGTAATATAATGAGATCAGAAGGCAACTATAGAAAGTTAAGAAAACAATATGAACAAATGAATTGGAGGTATCTATTGTAGAATGTCTTCTAAAGAGATTAGCCACCAAAGAAAATGGGAAAATAACTAGCAGGGATGCATAGGCATTGTAAATGGTAAAGTGCTACATAGGACATGGATCTATGATTATATTTGCATGTGATCTCTCTACCTAGGGTAGAAAAACCTGTGTTTGATATTGACTGAGTCTTGAAGTGACTAGCTAATCTCACATCTGATGCGAATCTTGTTCTTTCTCCTGTTGCTGCTGTTCTTCTTTTTCATTATTGTTGTTCTCCTGCTCCTCCTCCTCCTCCTCCTCCTCCTCTTCCTCCTCTTCCTCCTCCTCTTTCCCTTCTTCCTACTCCTCATTCTCCTCCTCTTTGTCCTCCTCCCCCTTCCTCTTTCTTCAGTCAGTCAGCAAATACATATTAAGAAAATGCTATTTGGGGCAACTAGATGGTGCAGTGGTTAAAGCACCAGCCCTGGATTCAGAAGAACCTGAGTTCAAATTCGACCGCAGACACTTGACATGTACTAGCTGTGTGACCCTGGGCAAGTCACTTAACCCCCATTGCCTATTAAAAAAAAAAAAGAAAAAAGAAAAAAAAGAAAATGCTATTTGCCAGATATTTTGCTTGCTTGGTGTGCAGTATAAAAATGTAAGAGTTATATAGTCCCTGTCCTCAGGCAACCCACTCAAAAGAGGGAGTATGTGGAAGTGAAGAAAGGTTGAATAATTATCTACTCTGTTCCTGGGATGTATGAGATGTTCAGAAGAACTAACATTTTTCATGTGAGGGCTTGCCAAGCCCTTTTCAGGGCTGCTTGTTCACCTGTCTCCCAAATCTCTCCTATCGCTGCAAGAAACTATGGCATGTGTGATGACCATACACAGATACATTGTCTGTGCAGACATGCTAAACCAGGCTGAGGGTAACCAACAGGTCTCGAACCCATTAGTGAATTAGGGGGATCTCTACTCCAAGAAGGTGAAGATTTTCCCCAGTGGAACAGGGGAGCAGAACAATCTGTTCCAACAAGTGCTGTGAAGTGGCTAGAGCTTGGTCCGACATTGAAATGCCAAGGTCATCCACTACATGCCAGGTCATCATCATTCATCCTGAATTTTGTCACTTTGCCACTGAACTCTGTGTAACTCTGCTTCACTTAAATCCAATTAACACTCAAGCCAATACATCACCCATGATGTCATTGGTCCTCTTCAGAATGAAGGACTAGCAAAAACTATGTTCCCATTATTCTCTTCATTTTACAACTGAGGAAACTGAAGGTGAAAGAAATTAAGTGACTTGCCCAGTATCACACAGTTAGTAAATATCTGAGTTTGGATTTGAACTCTGTTCTTCATGACTATATTCTCATTTTTCCACTGTGCTACCTCACTGATCAAAACTAAATAAATCATGTTTTGTATTAACTAAATCACAGTGCTAGAATAAGAGAGGGACTTAGATCTGGGGTTATCAGGCAAGTCCTTTCAGGATATGCCACTGGAGATGAGCTGTGATATGAGCTACATATTCTTAAAGGTTTATGTGAAGAGGGTAGTCATTTCAATATTGGCGGATAAACTAGAAAGGCATAGAGATAAGAATATGAACTCTTGTCTGTGAGTAACAGCTGAATCTATGCTCCTGTAATTTTAAGTAAACTATACTGGCTGCATCAAAGAATGCACAAAAGATAATAACGTGTAATCAGCTTTAAACAATGGCTGAGTGTAAGTTGGTTATTTTTAGTTAGCTGGCTGGGTTTGTTCTGAGCAATGATTTGTGACTCTGATGCCTTTTACAAGCTGCTTCAAAAAGTGATTTCTTAAGGTGACAGTTTACCTTACAAGAGGACAGTCTTTTGAATACTGAATTAAACAGAAAATGAAACTGGCTTCACAGCACCCACTTATAAATCTGCCATCCACAATTAATTCATTTTGAGAGACCATTATGTTGAAAAAAAGTCACTTTGACTGAAAACTAAGACATAAAGCAGGATGGAAATGCTGAGGAATAGTCATCTTTTGAGACTGTGTGTGTCTGTGTCTGTGTGTGTTTACTTGGTAAATTCTGATCTTTAAAATGTCATTTCACAAATTCTAAAGTTTATTCTACACTGGAATAAGTTCTGTCTTCAGAGTACAAGGTCCAAGGGTCGAATCTTAGTTCTTATTAGCTTTGAAAAATTGATCAAGTCACTTAAAAACTCAC
This sequence comes from Dromiciops gliroides, assembly GCF_019393635.1. NCBI lineage: Eukaryota > Metazoa > Chordata > Mammalia > Microbiotheria > Microbiotheriidae > Dromiciops > Dromiciops gliroides. The sequence continues at coordinate 685,377,044 of NC_057862.1, forward strand.
AGCCTCAATTCCTTCATCTGACATAAGTTTGGACTATATGAAGTGGGATGTCTTTTCCCATTCTTAGGCCTCAGTTTACTCATCTGTCATGACAGAATTAGATAAGATGACCTGGAAGGTCTTTTTCCATTCTTTGTGTATAATCCATAAATTTTTATTTATGTTTTTCACCACACATTGCATGTCCCCACCACAACCACCATGATACACATACAAAAGACAATATTTTACAAAACATTTTTAAGGTGTAGGAAAATTATGGTTAGGATCACAGAATCAAAGGAGTCTTAGAATTGCCTGTGCACACATTTCCCCTGATCATGAATCTCCACTCAAAAATATCCAACAAGAGCTCATCTTTTTGGTATTTGGAATCCTCTAATAAAATGTCACCTCCAGCTCCCAAAGAAGTTCATTGTATCTCTGAAGAACTTGAAGTGGAGGGAGATTTTCTAAAGTCATGGAGAAATCTTTTTAATTTCCCATGCTACTTGTTCTGCTGTCTGGGGCCAAGTGTAATGGATTTAATATGTCTTTCACATGACTATGCATTAAATACTTGACTGCACATGTCATCGTCTTCCTGACTAATTCCTCTTTTCTCCAAAATAAACATCCCTTCCTGCTTCAAGTGGTCTTTATATGGTAGAAATTAAAGAATTTCACATCCTGGTTGCCCTTTTCTGAATTTTTTTAATGTTTTTTTTTTAATATCCTTTCTAAATTGTGGCTTTCAAAAATGCACATAAGAACCCAGATGAGTTCTGCTGAGGGAGGACTACAGAATAATTTGCACTTCCTTATTTTATTTCTGGAAGCTATGTTTCTGTCAATGCTTACATTCGCTTTCTTCTCTGCCATTTCCAAATGGTGACATATTGAGCTTACAATCCATTAAATCTCTAACCTCCCCCCCCCAACAAATCCTGATCTTCTAGCAGATGAACTCTTATTTGTATGAGGAGAAAAGATATTCCAAAAATAGTTTCACATATCTATGATTACACAGGCAAAATAAAATTGATTTATTCTGTAAAATAAAGCTATTCTAAGGCATATTCATTTAATCTGTCCTTTTTAATTTCAATGTAATTTAATTAAAGTAATGCATATCACTGAAGATACCAAGTTAGTCATCTGCCTATACATATATATGAGTGTTGACTTTCCTACTTTCCTAAGTAGCTGAGATCTTGTTCAGATTTATCATCAGGTTGCTCTACTGATCTACAATATTTTTTGTCTACTGACTCTTATTTGGTGGTAATATTTCTCTTGGGTCAGTCAGCCAATAAACATCTATTACATACCTACTATATGCTAAGCATTGTATTAAGTACTGATTTTGATTAAGTTACACAGATTAACACACTAAAGCTAAAAACATATCCAGGGATTTGGGTGGCAGATCTTAGACTTTGTGTTTCTCTTTGACTAAATTAACCAATCTCAAGGGGACATCTTGGTGGCAAATACTCAAATGGGATGGTGGCAGGACTTATAATTTGGTAACTGTCTTTGTGGAAGTTAGATATTGAAGTAGATAGAGCATGGGACCTAGAATCAGTAAAATCTGAGTTCAAACCCTGCCTCAGACCTTTATTAGCTATGGGACCATGTACATTGCTCTGATTTTTTTTTTATATTTATAATTCCTATGGTAATTTTTATTAATGAAATCAAAGTTGTGAGATGCTTCCATGTTATGAAAAAAAAATAAGAGTTACAGCATTATGAAAGATAACCTAGAAAACTGCATGTTATATAACAGAACAATATAAAATTAATCAATAGCAAGTCAAGCTGATTTACATTAAATGACACATTATTTAAATTAAAAAGTACAGATTAAATGGAATATAAATTGACATAGATATTAGTGCAAATCATAGAAAACTTTATTATTTCCTTCTCAGACCTTGACAGAAAGATAAACAAATATAATAATATAAAACTGGAAAAATGGAGAATAGCTAATGAGAATACTGAATAATATGCATTTTTTTGGAACACTCGAATTTCTATTCTACAAAAATATATCATTTCCTAGAGCACAGATAATAATAACAAGACCATTTATATAGCACTAACTATATGCCAGGCACTCTGCTAAACTCTTTTTTGTTGTTTTTTTGGTGAGGCAATTGGGGTTAAGGGATCTGCCCAGGGTCCCACAGCTAAGAAGTGTCAAGTGTCTGAGGCCGGATTTAAACCCAAGTCTTCCTGACTCCAGGGCTGGTTTTCTATCCACTGTGCCACCTAGATGCCCCTTAAACACTTTATAATTATTATCTCTTTTTATTCTCACAAAACACTGAGGTACCTAATGTTATTCTACCCAATTCCCCAATGAGAAAACTGAGGCAAACAGAGTTTAAGTGATTTGTCCAGGTCCCATAGCTAATGATGCTAGATTTGAACTCAGGTATTCCTGACTCTATGCCTGATTGTCTATCCACTGCACTACCTAGATGCTCTTAGATAAATCATGTGTCAGTAAAATAAATGAAATAATACATACATAATTCACAAATTGTAACATAACAAAATAAGAGTCAATAGGGGACACATACACCAATAATGTATATCTAGATGGAGAACTAAAGTAATTTGTAATAATGAGTGGCATAAAGACCAAATCATAGAAGCACTAACTGTTGTGGAAGAGGAAGACTATCCATTTCATTTAGGAAGACTAGCTCACCCAAACAAATGGAGGCTCCCAAAGAATCTTGTAAACTGAAAAAAGATTTATTAGGAGAGAGGAATATATGGCTGGGAGATAGTGTTGATGGAGCCAGCCTCCCTGAGTAAAAAAAGAGATGATCTTTTTTATATGTTTATGGACAAAGAAAGCTACTTGCTGTGTGTAAGGAGATTACGATACAGCTGGGTGGGGGTGTCTGAAGTTTGAATAATGGGCTATCAATAAGATATGCAGCATTCATCCTGCTGGCCTACCAGGGCCTATATCTCAAATTATATAACTTGCATATTGTCTTTTGTTCCTTGCAGATCTTGTTAGACTTAGCAAAATCTTTAGTGATCAAGGAAGGTAGCAGGTAGGAAGTGGACCTGGAGGTAAACTTTGAAGAAAGCTAAGTATGCTCTGAGGTGTAGATGAGGTAGGTTTGTATTCCCAATAGAGGGTGACCCTGTGCACCTATCACAGGTACAAAAGTACAAGAATGTCTACAGAGCTCTGTGAGTAACAAATGGGACAAGATGATTGAAACACAGAATGAGAGAAGGGGAGTTAAATGGGTTTGAATAGTGAAAGGCAATGGTAACATTTTGAAGGGCTTTACACACCAGAATTCAAAATATTGTTTCCCCCCTGCCAGAAGCAATAAAGATGCATTGAAAATGTTTAAGTAGAGGAGTGAAAGTTATGTATTTATGTATTAGAAAAAGTTTTGAAGCCCAAAAGTGTTGCAGGAAGTTATATGCTGGGAAATATTTAACAATCAGCTATCTTGAAGAAAAAAATCTTGACACATCAAATTTCATCTACATTTTTTATCATTTCCATAATTTTCTTAAGTCTTGAGATATGTCAAGATACAAGTAGGAAATATTTTAGCCTTTGTCGATCAAGAGGGGAAAAAAAATCGTATCTCATGCAGGTACTCACAGAACAAAAGAATAAATACATTTCTACATAATTTAATGGATGAAATTAAAATTATAACAATACTACAAACAACAGGATGCATTTGAACATAGATCTATTAATGATAAGAATAAAATTTTGTAGGGGAATTAATTTTTTCCTAAGTATATTTCAGAGAGTTTTCTCTATCATCATAATCCATTGCAAATGTTCATCTGTTAATGCTCATCTCTAATGAGATTTTACATATTTCATCTTTTAAAATGTGTTTTCACTTAGGTAATGTCAAATATTATTTCATGAGCAAAATATTTTAATTGAGTACATTCATTATTTGAAAGGATTTAGAGCATTCAATTAGGTAATTTCCATTTTATTTGTCTTTTAGCATATTATCACATGTCAAATTAATCACTTCCAATTGGAGGTTAGGTGCAAACCCTTAAATTTCAGAGTGAAATGGATTTTGAAATATGCACACTCTTTTTGCATATTTATCAAAGTCTGAAAAATACTGTTGGTACTGTAGTTTGAGTATGAAAAATATAGACTTTGAAAATTTGTGTGAGAATGGAGATCTCACATTTAGCAATTGATAGTATGGGAAGTAAATAAACATTCTTCATATTACTTGTGATTTAAACAATCTTACTTGTCATTGCCTTGATTTTACTGAAGTCATATATAAACAGTGTTTTGCTTTTTTGATTTTAGGTGGAATTTATTTAAAAATATTTTTAATGAGTAAAAAAAAGTTAATTTCACAATCTCTTCAAAATTTAATCATGGTCGTTGAGGATAATTATTCACACTCAGAAAAATAAATGTTTAAAAAATATTATTCCCAAAATTGAGAAGTCATAATAACACTTTCCCCCCTCTTCTGTTCTTATTTTGACATGATGGGCATTTATTGGTAATAAAAAATAAATAATGAAAATGTTGAAGCATAGCAGTAGTTGTGGTACTCAAAACACTGTCTAGTTATAATCCTATCACTGCAATTTGTTGTGTGCCAAGAATTACTGCAACGTTTTAAAAGCATCACATACAGTTCTGTTTCAACTAGTCAACTCCATTATTGCAGTTCAAAAGCTGTGAGATGAAAACCTAAATGAATAAGAGTTCTTGTTTTTCAATAAAACTTTTTGTTCACTGAAATTTGAGGTGTAAATATTTATACCAGAAATTTAATAGCCATCACTTCCAAGCTGGTAGAAATGGTCTCCAGCAACTCCATGGTTTTGGACCATGTTCACTTAGTCCCAAATTAAATGATTTCTTTTAAAACTCCAATACACTTTCACTTTTGAGATTCCGCCACCCTATGGCCTCTATTTTATATGATAAATGCTTCCTATGTGTTGTTACTGAATTGTTCCTCTATTTCATGGCAGATATAGGCCAAGGCCCCTGAATTCTAAACTATACTTCTCAATCTCTGAATTTCTCTACCTATCTGAAACAATAATTTCCCCTTTGATTGCACACACACACACACACACACACACACACACACACACAAATACTTCTCCTTGCAAATTCCTCTCTATTTAGTCCGCCTTTCATGAGAATGTATGCTTCTTGAGGAAAGGAATTGGCTTTTTTGTACTCCTGGCATTCAGCAAAAGACATCCTCATGGTAATTATTTAATTATTGCTCTACCTACCTATCTATCTATTTATGATCTATCTTTGTCCAGAATAGATTGGAAAAGAAATCTGAAGCAAGGAGAGCAATTAGGAGGTAATTACAACAATCCAGGCAAGATATGATGAGAACTTCAATTACTGTAGTGCTCTTGTGAGTAGAATCAAGGAGACAGAAGAAATATGTCTTCAAAACTGATGAGACTATGTTGAAGGTGAAGGTTGAGTAAAGGATGACTCAATTTTGAAACGTGTTTGGGAAATTCCTCAACTTTTCTCAGAATAAAATAAGGATTTGGGAGAAGAGCACTGGAGGATGAATAAGAAGTATAAAACAGTTTATTTCAATGGAAAGAAAAAGAGACTCAGAGAAAGAGGAACTGAGTTGTAATTCTTGGTAGGAAAATTATACTTCTTTTATAACTTTTGGTAAGTCTGATATATTCTAATTGTTTGACGGAGGATAAGTTACTTAACCTTCTCCATTCCCTATCTAACTTTCTACAATTTATCTACTAAGTGATACAAAGATTAACTCTGTCTTCATAAAGGGTGTCCCCCACAGTAATAAAATCATATATCCTTTGAATATTTAAGTATTGAAAATATTTACATTCATATAGTAGTTTAGCTATTATAAAGCATTTTCCCCTAAAAATAACCCTGTGAGTCTTGTATATAAATAATTGTTTCTAAAAACATTGTAAGAAAATTAATGCTAATATTATTATCCTGTTTTTGAAATATGAGAAAATGCCTTCAGTGAAAGACATAAAAATAATTTCTCAGTCACACAACTCATATGTTTCAGAAAACAGAAGAAAACAAAACAAATGTATTACATTGAGTTGCTAGGTGGAATAGTGAAAAGAGTGTTGGACTTGAGGTCAGGGAGACCTAAGTTCAAACATGGCATCTGCCATATTTTTATGTATGTGACTATGGACTTAATCACTTAATCCTTCCTCAGCCTTAATTTTTTCATTTTGAAAAAAATAAAAAGGGGTTGGGGGGACAAGAAAAGTGCCTACCTTACAATAATACCATAAGTATATAAGTATACGGTAAAATAATATACGCAAAATAATCTTCAATATTTAATATACTACATAATAGTGTCTTTTAAAAAAGGTTCTTTTAGAAACACTCTACAAGAGAATGGACTATAGACAGGCTAAGAGTAGAAAACACAAGTTGTTACTGAACTGATCTTTGAAGAGTAACTGCCCTCAAAAGTAGAGAGGGTAAGATCATGTCCCACCGGAAAAGAGACGAGCTCATACATATGTCTACATATACATTTTGTGAGAAAATAATGGGGTTTTGGGACTCTCTAGAGGCCTCTGAGGGAGCAGGGCCTGACCTTTCTTAAGGTCAGCCCAAAGTCAGAAAGTTACCTCACTCAAAACCACACCCACCTGAAATCCTTGTTCCCACCAGAGGATCTGTTCTTTGACCTCAGCACAACTGGGCATCCAGGGAACCAATAGATTTGAGTGATGCTACCCTATGAGCTTTGAACCATGTGTATGGGCAGGCTCTTCTCCTGCCCTCAGGAAGCTTGCAGAGACATTTGCTCTTTTTGGTGCAGAAACAGGGTGAGTGCAGACTCAAACCTCTAGGGTTCCCCATTTTCTCTCTTCTCTAGGCTTTGCTATCTTTCAGAGCCATGCCCATTCTCTTTAGTAGTATTTAAAATACCTCAATAAATGCTTAATGCCCCCAACCTGGTGCAGTAACCTCTAATTTATAAGTAGCACTATATTAGGAAACCCATCTAATTTTCCCCAAACTAGGGACAGAAATAAGGCAACCACATGTAGTTTTACTAGCTACAATATATACACACAAACTGCTAAATAATCATCATGGACATCAAAAAGTTCAATAGCTGTCAGGTTCCTTGTGTGACTGATGTCTAGAAAACCTTCAGAATTTGGCTATATATTACCCTAGGGAAACCAGAATGAGCTTCAGAAACATGTTATTTTCAGCAGAAGCAACAATGCTACACATAGTTTCCATAAATATCTCAGGGGGATCAGCTCCAAGAAAATATATTTGGCAGTAAAAACGATCATCATAGAAGGAAAAACAAAACAAAACAAAACAAAACACCAGTCAATTATTAAAGAGTGACTTTGAAAATGGGTAAGGAAATGAAATTGATGAAAGAGGAAGACATCAGTCACACAGACTTCAGATATTTATCATTCAAACAGAAGATTTAAGCATTATCTAGAAACCAAGATAGTTTGAGAAATATCTGGGGAGAAGGAGAGAGAAATATACTTCCATGAACACAATTTTGGGAGTGAAGTAATAATTTATATCTCAAATATTTTAAATCCAAATTTTGAGATGTCAAATATATTTTAGAGATTTGGCTAAAGTCAACAACAATAACCACAACAAAACCCAATCAACCAAATAAATGAACAAAATGGGAATGTACAAAAGAGTCCTGCATGGGAAATTCTAGAATGCATTCTAGAGGGATATTATTCAATTATTTGATGGGATGTAATCTTCAATTTCCATTTATTTGGTGATGTGGATCATGATTTTGCTAAATGCAAAAAAATCTGAATCACTCTAGATCTGAATCACAATTTAGCTGCCACGAATTAAGAATTTAACAAGCATTTATTAAGTATGGTCTATGTGCTAGACTCTACAAAGTGCTAGAGATAAAATTTCAAGCAGAACAAAAGGCACCCTTTGCCCTTAAGCAGCCTTCCTTCTAACCTGGGGAGACAGCACATAAAAAGAAGGTATCCAGAACTAGAGGTTTTCTATATATAATCCTAGAGGAGAAAAAGGAGAGCAACCTGAAGAGCAATGAAGAATCTGGAAAATGAAGCAATAGGACTAGATAAACTATGGTATTCTTTTGCTCTAAATCTGACGATATGACTCACCCACGCTTATTTTCTTGCCTCATCTTACCATTTAAATCTTTGTATGTTGTTGTTGTTGTTTTCCCTTACTGAAAGGAAATAAAGCCTCTATACATGTAAGAGAGATAATTTGAGCCACTTCCTACTCTTCATCACTTTGCAATTACTGGAAGGTATTTCATTCTCCATCTTCATTCCTTTTCCCTGGCTGAACCTCATATCTGGATGACACTCCTTCCTTCCTTACCTTTATATGATAGAATTCTTAACTTTTTTCAGAGTATATATGTCCTACATGATGTCTTTCTTGATTCACCCATGAACTTATTTCATCCTTTGTCAAAATTGTTTCATATTTACATACTTAATATTCATATAGCTATACAAAGTAACTTTATTAAAAGTTTACTTCCTTAAGGGAAGTAAATAGTAAAAAAAAAAATTTAAATGTAAATAGTAAAACTATTATTTGAAAATATATTAAAAAAAGTATAAACTGTAAAAAAAAATAAGGAAAAGGTAAATAAGGGGGTAAATAGTAGGGAAAGTACTAGTTTAACATTAAGCAGTTTCTCCACTCCCCCTTTGGAAAAAAAAAAGTATTAGAAAAAATGGGGCACTTTCTTTGTTCCTTTTTTTCCCCAAGTTACAAGCACAGTACTTTATACTTAATAACGAGTGCTAAAATGTTAAGTTCAACTTTCTCCATAGTGAAAAAAGGAATCCTTCTTAATAACTTCATCTAGCCAAATATGGAATACAGTTGCCTCAGGAATTAAGTGGTTCTCTCCCACTGGAGGTCTTTCATCAGCAGCTGGAAGGCTGTTGTTGGATCTGAGATAGTACAGATTCCTTTTGATTATGAGCTTCACAAGGTGGCCAATGAAAAACCTGCCAAATTTCAAGTCATGGAATTCTTTGAAGAAGAAACTATATGACTCAGGAATTTCTGTCTTGCTCCTAAAAACCAATTAATGATACAATTCTGAACCTGGAATCAGGAAGCAATGAGTTATACCCCCAAAATACTTTATCTGTGTGACCCTGGGCAAGTCATTTATCTTTTAAATTTATTATGGCCCCCTTCTTTCAAATGGGAGACACTATTCTATAACAATGTCACAAGTTTTTCGTGAGGCTTAAATGTATGTGTGTGTATGAATATACAAACACATATAAGCATGTATATATATGCATAAATGAATTCATATATGTATACATTGGCATATATGTCTATACATATACATATATAGACATATATGTACATGTGTTAGAATTTTCCCTATATAGATGCTAAATATTATTATGGGACTGCTATTAAAAAGTAACAATTAAAATAGAGCATTGAGATGGCATGACTATTCATTGATCATCAGATTCCTGACCACATACTGATTTAAAAAAAAAATGATTTGCAATGAAAATCTCAAATGTTTTGTAGAAATGTAGACAATGTCAGGAGCAGTTATGTGGTACAGTAGATAGAGCAGCAGACCTAGAATTTTTTTTAAAAAGTCATCTTGCTGAATTCAGAGCCTGTCTCAGATATTAGCTGTTACCCTTGGCAAGCCACATAACTGTAATGATTGGAATGACGCCACCTACTGGAGAATTACTATAGGAAAGCTCCACCATGAGGAGAATGCCTCAGGGAGCAAGGCCATGTGGCTTTTCCTTGGCTTCAGGAAGTAACATTTGTGCATGGGTACTGTCCACCAAGGCTAACAGCCAATCAACTTGAGGAGCCTCCCATTTTCTGGGAGGGAACAGGAAGGAGGAAGGAGGGCCTGTGCGGAGAGGGCTATCTCTTTTTGGTTCCTAACTTTATGGTGGTGGTGATGGCGGCAGAGGACTTCACAGGATAATTGAGGAAAGATAGGATTGCATGTTGTTGGAATTCTGTTCTCAATCTTTCTCTTTCTATCTTTCAATAAACCCTTAAAAACCTAAACTCGTTTTATCAGTGATTTTAGTCAGTTTCCCCCAAAACTGGGGGAACAGATTAGAACCCACATTTAGAATCTTAAATATGTGGTACAGTAGATAGAGCAACAGACCTAGAATTAAAAAAAAAAAAACAACACAAATCTCATCTGTCTCAGATACTAGCTGTTACCCTTGGCAAGCCACGTAACCCTATTTGCCTCAGTTTCCTTATCTGTAACATGATCTGAAGAAGGAAATGGCAAACCACTTCAGTATCTTTACCAGGAAAATCCTAAATGGGATCAGGAAAAGTAGGACAAGACTGAAAAATAGCTGAAAGACAATGCCAGTCAAGATGAGGTATTTGCAGATAGCATCATGGCCTTGACTCTTTCAACGCAGTGTAAGAAGGAAACAGTTGAGCAGTGTCCCAGTCCATTATTCCTCTCTATAGTAGGCAGTGGCAAGATTATTGTTGGTATGTGCTCACCAGGAATTTAGAGACAGAGACAAGCCTGCCTTCAGGGGACATCAGACCCAAGGATTAGTGAGTTTATGTCTGCTGCTAGGCTGCTTCTGGCTCTTTCTGTTTTTTGATTTTTTGTTTTTTGTTTTTTTTTCTTTCTAAATAAAATCTGTGCACTGACATTTTATTGGATGCTTCTATCCATTTATTATATCTGACCTGTAAATTACTTTAGACATTCTTGGACAATTCTTCTTCCTTTATAATTTACATTTGAGATTCTCTTTCCACTCTCTCCATATTCCATGATACTTTCATACCCTAAGTTTCTTTCCAGCTCTGACAGTCTATGATTCTAAAGAAATAATCAGATCAGATAGAACCTTGTCCAGTTAATCAATTCATTCAAGAGCCACATATTATGCAAGTCTTATATGCAAAACACCTTTCCAAATGACGATTAAACTAAGAAAATGGGACCCATCCAACATTAGCAGGAGGTACACTATATTAGCCATTCTGAATAGTCTTCTCTGCCAGGATCTGAAGCAGCTGGTTCCAATCACTCACTCCTCCCATTCCTAGATCTAGATAGCTCCTTTGTTTTAGGTCACATGATTATGGTCACATCAATTATATTGTTCCACATGCCTCATACTATAAACAATATTCCTTATACTTCAAAACCATACAAATTATAGTTCCTTGAGTAAGTATTTCTAGACCACTCCTAGCCTATATGGATTGATCCCTCTTTGGAATATCATCTATCTATCAATTTATCTATAATATATCTGTCATCTATCTCTATCTAACCTTGAATAAAAGTGGACTGGATTTCATTAATTTAGGAAATTACCAATAAGGGAACTCTTCTCTCAATGCAGATATGTACCTTCTCTGCAAAGTAGAGCCTTTGATATTTGACTGGGTCACTGAGAGATGAAGTGACTTGTCTAAATTCATACAGCCACTATGTTACAAAGGCAATGGTTGAGCCCAGGTATTTCTGACTCCATGCTGAGGGTGACTCTCTATTCCAAATGCTACAACTCTCTTTTTCTGAATGTGATAACAAATGGCTTAGGTATGTGTGTGTTTGTAACATGTACATATGTGTCCATGTGTAATCTATGAGTTTATTGTTATCTGTTTGTGTGGCACTGATCAATTATTGTTTCCACCCCCACCCCCACACGCAGACCACAGAAGTGATTAGAAAGAACAAGATGTTAATGTTTTAGGAACCTCTTCCTCCACTCCCTTCCCTTTGCTAAGTGTGCAACTTTTCTGTGATACATTCAATCAAAATGAAATTAAGTTCCTGTTATGTGCTACCACTGAGGATACAAATGTGAAGAATGGAATAATCTCTTCACTCAAGGTATCACTGGATGTGAGGGAGATGATATCTTGCCATTTTGAGCATCCTTGAAAAATAGGAATTGACAAGTTGTGGATTCATTTTGAAACTGATGAACCTATACCAGAGAGTATATTGGTGGAGAGGCTAATGAAGGACTGGTGACTTTATTATTGCTGGGGAAACCCAATGAGGATATTGGGTCTACAAATATGGATGATGTGAAAATCTTTTGAAGCTTAGACTGTTTAAGTGACTTTTCCAAGGTTACACAGTCAGTATATGTCAGAAGCAGGATTTAATGTAGGTCTTCCTGATTCTAAGGCAAGCTCACCGTGCCATGACTTCCTCTCATTTTGTAATCTCTAGGTATTTAATGCACTGTTGAAGTTTATACATTACTTACAAGATTGTGCTGCAGAAATCATTGAATCAATCAATTAACATTAATTGAGCCCTTACAAAGTTTTAGGCACTAGGTACATACCAGAAATTGGAAGGGTCCTCTTGGAGGCAGTGGGTATTGAACTGAGCCTAGTCTAAACAGAAATATTTCTACAGGATCTTATGGGACCATACACATGTGATCCTAAGTCACAGATTTCATTATTAGTGACATCCAAATCAAACAGTAAAGGAAATTAGAATCATACATATAGAGGTGAAAGAACCTCACAAAAGATGTAAATACTTTCATTTTTCTAATGTAGAAAACACATACCATAAATTTGTGTGACTTGTCTGTACAAAGGTAATGGGACCCAAAGGGACCCAAAGAGGTAGTCAACTTGTCTAAAGGGATAGCAGACTGAGCCAAAGACTTAACTGAAATCTAATTTCTTTTTCAATCAATTAAATTACCATCATCCTTAGCTCCATCTTCTTGTATATTTTAACCAGGGCTACTGTATGTCAGTAGATATGGTATACAACCATCCAGCAAGCCTTTCAAACTCCAGTTTGAGGCACTGAGCTTAATAAGTCATTCCTCCAGTGGCACACAATTATATCCTATTTATATGACAGTCCCTGTTAAAACAAAAAAGAAACACAAAATCCCATTTGGGCATAAGTCAGTCTCTCCCCTCCTCTGCTTCCCGTCCTTTCTTTGTCCCTGAGACTCCCCTTTTCTTCCCTGAGACTTCCTTATCTCTTGTGTATAAATTGGAATGTCCAGGCCCATTTGATTCACTGGAGATCCTGAAGGGGTAAGCCTGCTCATGGAAGTGAGGCAGGACTTCTTGTGCCAAATAAAGCACATACAGTTGATTGATAGTGTAGGTGTGTGTGTGAGGACTGTTGTAGGGAGTAAAGAGTTGCTTATTATTAGATTTACCTGGTTCAAATCATCTTTTATCTTTTGTTGCCTCCCCTCCCGATATTTTGGTTTTCACTTTTTTTTTTTCTAGATGAGATTTCTTGGACAGGAAATTTCCTTCAAGTAAATAGGTAAAAGGGATGAAATTTGAGGCTTTAGGAATTTGACTGCTGCTTAGTAACACAGCAATCCAGGCTGGGTCCAAGGAGCTATCAACATAGCTCCACAAATGTATATTGAGGAGAAAGCAAGGATTTAAAGGTAATGAAATAATAAATACTACGAGATGAACTGCTCATCCACAATGACTTTGCTCAGAATTACCTCCCCATTTTTTAAAGATAGATATTGGCAGTGTAGGTGCAAATGTGTTGTTGTTGTTGTTTTTGGTTGTTCCTGATAGGAATACTTTGGAAAGCTTGTCTCCAAATCTCCTTCCTCTTCCATACTTGATCACATCTTCTGAGTACAGGAGGGAGAAAGACTTAGGTGACAATATGATTTGAATACCAGCCACCTCTTACACTTTTTCAAAAGTAAAATTTCCCATTCCCCCAATCAGAGAGTCTGTAAACATTAGTGACATATTAGCCAGTAGAATATCAGGGGAACAAGCAATATCCTAGGGGCAAGTAGAGACAGAACAAAAGAAGTCTTAAACATCTAAGTTCAATATCTGTCTCACATACTTTCTGGCTGTGTGACTTGAGCAAGTCATTTCCCTTCACTTAGAACCAGCTTGGACAAGTAGGTGCTTCAGTGGATGGAGTACTAGGCCTGCCATCAGGAAGACTCGTCTTCCTAAGATGAAATCTCACCTCAAATGCTTACTAGATGGATGATTCTGGACAAGTTACTTAACACTGTTTGCCTCAGTTTGCTCATCATTAAAATGAGCTAGAGGGGCAGCTAGGTGGTGCAGTGGATAGAGCACTGGCCCTAGAGTTAGGAGGACCTGAGTTCAAATCTGGCCTCAGACTCTTAACATTTACTAGCTGTGTGACCCTGGGCAAGTCACTTAACCCCAATTGCCTCACTAAAATGAGCTGGAGAAGGGAATGGCAAACCACTCTGGTATCTTCACCAAGAAAATCCCCAATGGGATCATGAAGAGGCATATGTGACTCCAAAATCACTGACCATCAACAAAGAACCAGCTTCTTCATGCATGAAAAGAAAATGATAATAGAATAACCCTGATAGGATTATCAAAAAAATGACAAGGCATCATTTGTATAAAAGTAGTTTGCAAAACAGAAAAGAAGACTATATTAAGAAAGCTACTAGTATTGTTGTGGCTGCTGCTGCTGCTACTACTACTACTACTACTACTACTACTACTACTACTACTACTACTACTACTACTACTGAGGAAAAAGAATTAGAATGTTAACATAGACATAAAAAGTTTCAAAGTTCAAGGACTCTTTTGATAGAAAAAGCATATTTGCAGTCATTTTATTAGAAAGATAATATTTCATCACTATTTTAAATTGATACTTGGTGGGGAAACCTGGAAAGATCAACATTTAAATAACAAAATAGAACACTAAATAATAATTAGAGTGCTGAAGAACTGGATTCAAATCCAACCTCAGCTTTTTCCCAGCTGTGTAATACTACAAAAGTAATTTAAAGTCTATAGGGTTAGTTGTCTATTTTAAAAATCAATGTGTGGATGTATATGGTTTCTAAAATCCCTTCAAGTTCTAAAGGATATGATCTTACTATCTCTTTTTTCTTTTTTCTCTGATGTTTCAAAGGCCAGACTTGAAACAAAGTCTTAGTTTTGAAAACATTTCTCTATTGCATAAGCTACTGATGACATAAATTACCATAAATTAGAGATATTACTTAGTGTAAGAACAAACATCTCAATATTTATCAATGACTTCCAAGAGCACTGCTACATTGTGAACAAAGTTCACAGTCATGAAGCCTGTAAAGAACAGTAAAAAACAGCATATAATCTATTACAATCCTGTACAAATGTTTTGTCAATAACTCATCCTGAGTTTCAGGCCCACCTCACCAATCCACATTTGGAGATCTCAAATTGGATGTCATTTGGACACCTGCACTCAACATGGCCAAAACACCTCATTATTTTTCCACCCAAATTCTTCCTTCTTCTTGTTACCTGTTCCTGTTGGTGACCTCATCATTCTCTTGGCCATACAAGCTTGCAACTTCATTGTCAACTTCCATTCCTTAGCTAAACTCAACCTATATTTAATCTGTCATTAACTCTTGTTGGTTTTAAATTCATACTATCTCTCACATACATTCCCTTTGCTCAATTCACACAGTCACAACCTTTGAAAAGTATCTCATTAGCTCTTATCTTGAATATCATAATTACCTTCTAACTGGTCTCCTTGCCTCAGTCTTTCCCCAATCTAATTCATTCTCTAGGGAGATGTCAATGTGACTTTCCAAAAGTATGGTGCTGACCATGTGACTATCTCACAAAACATCAAAGGCTTCTTATTACACGTAAAGATCAAGAATAAAGTGCTTTCTCCTATTTTTAAACAGCAATATAGTATTTTCCCTTCCTTTCTGGTCAGTCTTCTGATAATTCACTCCCTTCAATGACTCTACAATTTAGCACTACTGATCCACTTACCTTTACTTAAACAGTATTTCCTGTTTCCTGTTTTGGTGACATTGTACTGGTTTTCTCTCATTCTTAGCATGCTCTACACATTGATCCTCCTGACCCTCAAGTTTCTCTGGCTTCAAGACTCAGTTCAAATTCTACTATAGTCCAAAAAGAGAGGGTTTTTGAATCTAAATGACCTTCCCTTGACACACCTGGGAATGTGATGTTGGCTAAGTCTCTTAAATTCTCAGTAGCCTGCTGGACTGATCTCTAAGGTTATATAGCAAAAGAAATATGGGCTTGCCTTGAAGTGTGATTTACTCACTTGGTTCTCTCTAGATGAAATTATAAGTCTAGTCCCTAAAACAAAATGAAAGAAAGGGATGGCGTGGTGAGGAAACATAATGAAGTCACATTCTGTTTATTACCACCTGCCTGAATTGTGTGGTAAAGATATTAGGAAAGGCCTCTCTTGAATAATAACTAGCATTTATATAGCCATTTGGGGTTGGTAAATGGTGGTTTGTTTTTACATTGTCTCAGTTGATTTAGATTTTGCCATCATAGAATTGAGAGAGGAGGGAAAATACAATTTGAGTCTCTAAGTATATTGGCAATTATGCAAGGCTGAAGGCCTGGAAGGGGGAGGACAAGGAGATCAACATGGGCCCTGTTATGGATAATTTCTTCCCTGTCCCTCTCTACTCTGATGACAGCTTTATATTTCTTTCCAGGCTTCACCCTGGAATTCATGTAGCTTATGTACTATGTCCCAGAAGCCTCCTCATGATAACAGTTGACACAGTCTCTTGATGTCTCACACTGGATATATACTCTGACCCTCTATTTTCTGTCTGATTGGCTGGTTTCTCCTACAACCTCCATTCTAAGGGAAAATGCCCAGGGAAGCCCTATCTTCACTCCTCCCTAGGTTCTATTCTTGATTTTCCAGATCTTCTCACCTTGCCCACCCCCTTTATAAAGTTCCTTTTATGTGTTGTCTTATTCCATTTGAATGTAGATTCCTTGAAGGTAGGGACTGTCTTTCTTTCTATTTGTATTTATATTCCCACTGCTGAGCACAATGCTTACCACAGAAAAACTCTATAAATGCACATTGACTTACTTGTTTATAGCTGTCAGTACATATGAACATTTGAAATTCTACTGGAATATTTAGAAGGATCAGAAGGCCTCAATGCAGATCTATGCCAGCTGGTGGCTTTGAAAAACCAGCCTTGAGGTTGCATGCACTGTTGTTAAAGGCATCTCAGTGGTTGGGGCAAAGGGTCATTTTGGAAGTCAGCCCTCTGTAAGAGATGGAAATTGATGCAAAGTCAATGGTAGTCTAAAGCTTGGCTTGAGAGCCCCAACAATGAGCTAAGCCTTTCTTAGTACCTCTGAGCACAAGGCCAATTGGATTGTATATTCAACATGATCTGAGAGAAACACTAGTGCATCTGAGCAAAGGGTATGTGAGGGTTGGATAATCACCTGGTTTCAATTAGTCTACCCTCAGACCATTATACTGTACATATAGGCTTTTAAAGGGAGATCTCATACATGACTGGCAAGATCATTTTCTATACAGTACAACCCCTAAGAATCATGTAATTTACATTTCTCCTGATTGGGATTAGAGAAGGGAAATGCCCAGGACAAAGGACTAGTTTGGAGAAACACTGTGCCACAAAGGACATTGAGCTGGGCCAATTTAACACAACATGTCTTGGACAGCATCTTGTACTGGATTCTGCTCCATTTAAAGAATGCTTTACCTCGAGCTCTTTGACTTTCTTCTCAGCCACTCTCAATTTCATTTTAAATACCCTTGCGCCAGAGAGGGATTTTCTAGGTTATTGTCTCTTAAAATTCTTTTACTTTTCACCTCATGCAATCTCCCCTTTTATATATCTTGATGTAAAATCTTAATACCATAGTAGAACGGGAGCAAAGATCTCCTGAAGCTGTCGGCCAAGGATTGACTGGATTCGGGTATTGTCTGTGGCAGGCATCATATATTTTGCCTAATTAAGATAAGGTTGTTGCTTCTCTGCAGATTCTCCCTAATACAGAATTTATTGATGCAGCATTACACAGTGGTTCAGAGTGATAAAAGGCCTCGGAAACTCAAGCCAAAGGCACCCTGAGTTGAAATTGGGAAGGCTCACTAATAAAGATAGATCTGCTGGCAATGTCTAGCCTCTGCTTCCTGACCAACTTCCTGAGCAACAGTCTTTTACCCCAAGAAAACCGTATTTTCTCCCAGTGACACTACTATAATAAAGAACACAATTGGTCCCTGTCTAGAGGTAGACATGAGTTTTAAAAGGTTGTGTTTTTTTTTTTTTTTTTTTTTTTTGCTAAAAGAAAAAGGAGAGGCGCCTCACAAATTCTAATTCTTTGGCTTCTTAAGGAGTCTCTAAGGTGACAGTCTGCTCTCCAAGGAAATCATTCCTCCTTCTCATAAAGACCTACTTAAAAGCATAGTGCAATGGAGTTGGATGCCCTCAGCTTATATCCTAGAAATGGAAATATGCTATTTCTGTGATTTTTTGCAAGTAATTTCTCTCCTGGCCTCAGTTTACTCATCTGTGAAAAGAAGAGATTAGACTAGATACCTGAGGAGTTTCCTCTGGTATTTCATCACTTCTAATAAACTTAGATTATGTTCTGTTTCTTACTGCTCTCTATGTATTCCATGACTGTGAATCTTGTTCAAAATGTATTGATACTCTTGGGTACCATTCATAAATGTCGGACTCCTTGTCCTTTCAATAAGCAATATCTGTAAATTATGGGATGTTATGCCCATCTATGGCTTACATGATAGAGAAATATTTACAAAACTAAGATCTCAGTTCAAGCCTGGCCTTTGATACATCATGGCTCTATAGACCTAACCAAGTCACACTCATCCTCTCATTCCTTTTGGCAACTCTCTAAGACTATTAATTTCAAAGATTATGATCTTAATTGTTAGAAGGAACCTTCTTCCCCAGAAATTCTTTATGTAAAGGAATTTATACTTCTAGTCCCTATCTGTCTATGCCAGCAGTAAGGTTTTCTCCTTGTTATGCTGTGAGTATTCACTTGTTCTGGGAGTCATCACTCAATACTTGTCAGCATTTCCTGTTTTGAAGGAGAAAAGGTGAGTGCCCAAACCAAATGAAAGTAAATGATAACATGTCTATTTTGTCCCCACTGTAGTCAGAGCACAACAAATTCTTTCCCAGAGGAGAGGGGGCAAGCACCTGGACTTTTTGATACTTTTCATTCTTCAGAAATCCTTTGTCTCACTTCTAGCTTTACCATTGTGTTCTTGATTGTCAGAGTTTCTGCCTGATGGTCCTAATCCTTATGCTAACTAGACATAGGTCAAATCATGGAATCTCTCTTGAGCACTGCAAGGAGGCAAACAGAGCAAAAGGTCATTATGTTTAGCAAAATACTATATGCACAGTAGCATAAAACAGAAGTGTATATTTTAAACTTTAAAAAATACAAAGGCAGGGGACAGCTAGGTGGTTCAGTGGATAGAGCACCGGCCCTAGATTCAGGAGGACCTGAGTTCAAATATGGGCTCAGAAACTTGATACTTACTAGCTGTGTGACCTTGGCAAGTCACTTAACCCTCATTGCCCTGCCCAAAAATAAAAAAAAAAATGATAAAGGCCAACCTCTATAAAAGAAGTGTGATTGATGAAGCTATAGAAGGCTGGTCTTTTGATTGAGTGAAGCATTCCAATGACACTAATTCTGATGCTGTCTAGGTAGATCATTGGATCAAAAGTCTTATTAGAGGGAGAGAGCTAGAAGAGAAGATATACATGATCAAATTCTGCCCCTCAGTTTTTCATATGAGGAAACCGAGGCAGACAGAGCTAAAATTATTTGCTAGGTCTTTATAGTTTGTTCAAGTCTGAGGTATGATTCTAACTCAGGTTAGAATTTACTTACAGCAATTAATCCTTCATACTCCACTGCCCCATATTTAAAGGAAAAAAATGTTTTCAGTTCTATATATATAAAACATGAACAAAGATAAAGTCAATATTCTCAAAGAGCTTACAGACATTCTCCTATTGTTGGTGTTGTTTTTCTTTCTCAAAGAGGACCATAACATTGGGAGGTGGTTGGGGGAGACTTGAGACCTGTATTGGGGATTAGCTCAATCAAAGAATCGGAGGCTCATCACAAATCTTGTAAGATAAAAAGAGATTTATTAGGGGAGAGGAATATATGGCCAGAAGACAGAAACACTATGGCAAAACTCACCCTGGGTAAGAGAAGACCTGGTCTTTTGTATGTTTACTAACAAAAACTGTATGCAAAGCAGCTGGGAGGGGTGAAACAACTGGGAAGAAGTGCCTGGGTATGAATAGCACTCATCCATGTCAATATATCAATCTTTTTTCTTTTCAGACCAAGGTCTTTGTACTCAGCCACACCACATTCCTGAGATGGGAGGCAGGGCTTCTTTTCCTTTGGGAAAGTTAAATGATTCCTTGGTGTTTGGGGTCCCTCCTCCCACAACAAGGAGATGGCATGATTTGAAGTGAACTGGATTTTTAAGTGAGGGAGGGCTGTGTAAAGTCACCAGCCTCACTCTCTCCTCCAGAGCCATCTGTATCCAATATCAGGATATACATCAGGACAATTGGAGATTGTCCCAGGTATAGTGGGAGACCTTGAACTTTTTAATCTAAGGTCTTTCCTAGCTTTCAGTTTGCCTGGGGCAATACCCATTCAGTGATTAAGGCTAGGTAAGAAATGAGACAAAGAATGCCTTCCTTTACTTAGTAAGAATAAACAAACAAACAAATAAATAAGTAAGTAAACAAACAAACAAACAAACTAATTTATTTATTTATTTATTAATGAATAAATTAATTAATTAATAAAGGAGTGAGTGAATGGAGGCAAGAAAGAAAAGAGAGAGACAGAGAGAGAGAGAGAGAAGGAAGGAAGTGTTATGGGCCCAGAGCACCCCAGAAGTTCTCTGGGGTACATCAAAGAAACTTCTCTTTGAGAAACTAAACCAGAGGACAGATAACACCTAGAGAGATGTTGAACCAGATCTCAGATAGAGCTAGCTCTGGGACCCCCACCCTTCATTCTAGTCTCCCTAACCCCTGGGGAGATAAGATTAGGTTAGGTGTGGCTACTGCCTTTGTGTCTTGAGGAGAGATGACTTGAGAGATCTGCAGCCACCCCTCACCCAACTCTGCCAGCCAACATGGGAGAGGGGGGCATGCTTCTCCCTCAATAGGGGAACTTTCCACAGTCAGATGATCACCTCATCTAACCACCATCAGTCCTCTATAAAAGTAGCTGCCTGTCTCCTCCTTGAGGAGATTGGTATCTCAGAGCCATTCTCTGTGCTATGCTTTTCTCCCCATGAGAAATACAAGGATTTCTTTTATGGTTTCCTTTCCCTTCCCCAGCCCCTAAATAAACTACTGTCATGGGGTGCAGAGCACCCCAGAAGTTCTCTGGGGCAGATTGAGGAATCTTCTCCTCGAGAAACTAAACCAGAGGACAGATACACCTAGAGAGATAAGGGGAACCAAATCGGACTGAGCTAGCTTCAGATCTCCACCCTTCATTCTAATCTCCCTTACCCCTGGGGAGATAAATTTGGGTGTGGCTGCAGCCTTTGTGTCCTGAAGAGAAATCCCTATCCACCCCTCACCTAATTCCTCTAGTCACCACCAGTGGGGGATGGTCCTCCCTCACTAAAGGAACTTTCCACAGGCAGATGGTCCACCCCCATCAGCCCCCTAGAAAAGTGCCTGTCAGTCTCCTGCTCATCAGCTCTGAGACTGGTACCTCAGAGACACATGCTTTGTTCCATACCTATCTCCCCATATGAAGTCCAAGGATTTTTTTCATGGTTTTCCTCCCCACCCCCTTCCCTTCTCTTGCCCCTAAATAAACTACCACCTTATTCTAACTGCTTTTGTGTGCAAGAGGGTGTAATTCTTTAAAGAGGAATTCTTAAGAAGCCATACCCCTAACCCAAACCTGTACCCCATTTCCCCCCATAACACTACTATCTTATTCTAATTGCTTTTGTGTGCAAAAGGATGTAATTCTTTAAAGAGGAATTCCTAAGGACCCAAACCCCTAACCCCTGTCCTGAACCCCCAACCCCATTTTCCCCACATCAAGAAGGGAGAAAGAGACAGAGAGAGACAGAGATAGAGACAGAGATGGAGACAGAGACTGAGACAGAGAAAAAAGAACCTCATAGTTGCTGACCCAAACATAAGCAATTGCTATTTACACTCATTCTGAGCCATTTAGAAGCCAAAAAATGGTCAAGGAGTCTTGGGCTGGATGCTATTGTTGGCCTAAGTATATGAGCCAGATTAATTTGGGGTTAAAGTGTGATCCTTAAAAATTCTAGGCCTTAAACTGCAAGGCATCTTGTGAGGTTTAATCAATCAAAATATATTCCTTTGGGAAGAGCACCCTGCAGGTTCCCTATATGGAGAGAGGAAATAATGAGAGGGAGAGGGAGACAGAGTCAGAGATGGAGCTTCATTGCCAAACTGGAGTTTGCCAGTGGGTGCTTAGTTAGGCAGCTCTTACTCACAGAATGTTGGTTGTCCTACAGTCGCAAAGAGGAACATGACATTGGGAAGATAATTCTATTACTTGCAGTGAATTGGATTCAAATGAGGGAGGGCTATGGAAAGTCACCATTTTCATTCTTTTCTCCAGAGCTATCTGGGTCCAGTGGCCAGATATACATTAGTCTGACTGTAGATCAAGAAGCAGCTTGGAGGAGTGGATAAAGATATGACTTTAAAATCAAGCAGTCCTCAGTTTACTTCATGCTTCAGATATCACCAGTTGTATGACTATGAACAAATGCCTTAACCCTTCTATATTTCAGCTTTTTGATGAGTAAAATGGATGTAAAAGTTTCAGCAACCTCAGTGGATTGTTGCAAAGATGAAATAAGACAATGCTTTATAAAGTGACTTTACAGGTGTTTTACAAGTCTTAAATACTTTTCAAATGTGAGCTTCTGTGATCAAGGTAGTGGCATTACAAAGTTGAGTTTTGAAACTAGTTTAAGGGAGGGGGGCATTGTTTAAATCTCCCTTTTGCCATTTCCTAGCTGCCTGAATTGTAAATTAACATTTTTGAAACTCAATTTTCTTCATTGTAATTTGGCAATAATAACACTGTGGTAAAAAGTTTTAACAGTCGGTTAGCGATAATGGAGAGATGCCAGTTTTTCTTTAAGGACCTCCCTTTCGGGGAGGAGATCAACAGCATGAGCTACGCACACCAGTTGGCCTGCTAGCACTCCACTTCTGGGGTGCGAGCTTAAAAGGCAAGGAGAGAACGGAAGTGGGAGCTTTTTCCTGCTCTGCTGGTCTCCTGACTGCTTTGCACAGACAGACGCTGACTGGAGTTCGACTCGGCCCGGCTAGCGGTGAGCAGCAGCACATGCTTGACACGGTTTCTCTCTCTCTCCCTAAAGGTGGCCTTGGGTTTTGGTGAGTTTTATAGGGAATATAGACTAAGCTTAGATTTAAGACTATTTGTTTTGTATTTCTACTTTCCTATCCCTCTAATCAACATCACCTGGTAACTACCATACAATAAAAGCTCTAACTAGAAAACCAGAAGCTTCTTCCATTTACTAGTCTGGGAGATAAATTAAGGGAAAGGTTAAAGAGGGGAGATTTATGATCTAATATCCAATTTTAAATCTCACAACACCTGTGTAATGATGGGAAATGAGGTACGGGTTGGTGGGAGTTGGGGTTCTTAGGAATTCCTCTTTAAAGAATTACACCTTCTTGCACACAAAAAGTAGTTAGAATAAGGTGGTAGTTTATTTAGGAGCAAGGGAAGGGAAGGGTGGGGGGAGGGAAACCATGAAAGAAATCCTTGGACTTTCATGGGGAGATTGGCATGAAGCACATGGCTCTGAGGTACCAAATCTCCTCGAACAGGAGACTGGAAAGTACTTTTATAGAGGCCTGATGGGGGTGGAAAGTTCCTTTAGTGAAAGTGGACCATCCCCCACTGGTGGTAGCTGGGGGAATTGGGTGAGGAGTGGAGGACCATCCCCCACTGGTAGTGACTAGAGGAATAGGGTGAGGGGTGGCTACGGATCCCTCTTCAGAACACAAAGGCCGCAGCCACACCCAAATTTATCTCCCCAGGGTAAGGGAGACCAGAATGAAGGGTAGGAATCCCAAGCTAGCTCAGTCCTATTTGGTTCAGCTTATCTCTCTAGGCTTTATCTGTCCTCTGGTTTAGTTTCTCAAGGAGAAGTTTCCTTGATATGCCCCAGAGAACTTCTGGGGTGCTCTGCACCCCATGACACCTATATCACCTAATCCATGGGTTCTGTTGTGACTCTCAAAGGAGATAATATATATGAGCATTACCTGAAAGCACCTCCCAAATTTCAGAGCTAGTCCCTTAGTAGAAAGATATTCCAAGTTCCAAGTTAGCTGGGGACCATGTGCCATATAGATAAAGTCCAAGGTTCCCCATAAATGTGTGAGCATTTAGTAATAAGACAGTAGACAAAATTAGTTCAAAGCTAATGAAATAACATAAAAAAAAACTAGCAACATTTTTTCTGCCATATTCCTAGAACATGAACAGAAAGAGTTGACATGCATATATGAAAAAGGAACTTATGGGGGTAGCTAGTTTGTGCAGTGAATAAAGCACTGGCCCTGGATTCAGGAGGACCTGAGTTCAAATCCGACCTCAGACACTTGATACTTACTAGCTCTGTGACCCTGGGCAAGTCACTTAACCCTCATTATGACTCATACACACACACACACACACACACACACACACACACACACACACACACACACACAGACGGAACTTGTGCAGAGAGGCTCATCTTCATAGAAATTATACAAAGGTATAAATTTATAAATATTTTTGTACAATTTTCCCCCTTTTCTCTTTTTCACAGTTACTATTTTTTTTTGCGGGGGTGGGGGGCGTGGGGGGGCACGAGCAATGAAGGTTAAGTGACTTGCCCAGGATCACACAGCTATTAAGTGTCAAGTGACTGAGGCCGGATTTGAACTCAGGTCCTCCTGAATCCAGGGTTGGTGCTTTATCCACTGTGCCACCTAGCTGTCTGCAAAGGTACAAATCAAAGGAGACACATGCAGGAAATATTTGTGACAAGGAACCATGTGGAAAGATTCCACACATAAGAAACACATGTGACCAGGAACATATAAGAAAGACCAAATAATAATTCTGAAGATGTAAGGCCAATGTGGTATTTCAGTGATATCACAACACTGTTCAACTGTAGCCTGTCTTTCACTGATCTCTTAATGATTTCTAGAAATTGCTCACTTGAAAACCTGGTCCCAACACTATGCAACTAGATGCTGAGCCTAGAGTCAGGAAGACTTGAATTCAAATCTAAATGCAGACATTTACCACCTGTGTAATCTTGTTCAGTTAGTTAAACTCTGTCTGCCTCAGTTTCTTCTACTATAAAATGGGGGTTATCATAATAGTGCTTACCTCCCAGCACTGTTGTGAGGATTCCTTGAGATAATTTTCATAAAACACATAAGGTTTCTTTCCTTCCCCTCCCCCAATATGTTAATCTTCTCTTCTACCTCAGTTGAAATAGGTGACCCTCTCTTCCTCAGAGAGAAAAGGCCCTGCTCTGATTTTTATTTTAGAAAAGTCTGAGATACCAGCCAGGAAACCAAAATAGAACTGACTTTGTCTTGTTTCTTCAGTCTTGGTTACTGAGTCCTTTCATCTTCCCAGCAAGAGATTCTCAGCCGCAGGTACCAAGATCTTTAAAACAAAATCACCTACCCTCCCCCAACTAGTTAATTCTTTCAGGCTTAACCTTTTCTTCAGACTCTTATTTTGATGTGAATTTAACAAGAATTAACAAACACAGTTTCAAATGTGATGAGAGTTGGCATCTATATAGCACTTTTGAGGCTTGCAAAAACACTTCATAAATGTTTTCATTTTATCTGCACAAAAACCTTGGAGGTAGATATTGATAGGAATCTCATTTTACAAATGAGGAAACTGAGACAGGCAGGGGCTCAGACCTGTCCCAGTTTATAGAGCTAGTATTTGAAGCTTTATTTGAAATCAGGACTTTCTGACTCCAGGCCCAGCACTCTATCCCCTTTGCTTCCTAGCTGCCAATTTATAAAGAAGAAAAAAGAATAAGGGTCGTAAAAAAAAAAAAAAAGGCCTCTTATATACTTCTATTCTTTCCAGAAATCAGGTCCCTCTGTCAGAGATTTCAGTCTAAATTAAAGTGTTTTACAACATTGTTGAGAGAGCCATGAAAGAAGGCATGAACTAGGGAAGACCAAAGTTTAAGGCCAATGTCTCTCATGCCTTAACGAGATCATGTTTTGAAGCACATAACCCAGGGTAAACAGTAAGTGAATAATAATATCTGTTTCCTTCCCTTCCCTCTTTTATTCCCTGTCTTAGCATATTCCTTCATTTTGTAGATAGAATGCTATAAACTTTAAGGTAATCTGTATGTTCCTAGAAAGTGGATAAAACATCATTGTTCTTGCTTGCTCTTTCTTTTCCAACCATTGCCTATTGGAGTGACTGGCACATAGTAGACATCTAACAATTGTTTGAATAGCCATCTGTGAATATGTGTGTGTATGCATTTATTATGTATATGTGTTATGTATATTTGCATATATTTGTATGTAGATAAATATGCACATAGATGGATTTAAAATTATTATAACATATACGTGAAAGCAATTAAGTAGTACAGTAGATAGAATCTTGGGATTGGAGTTAGGAAAACAAATTCAAATCAAATGATACTAGCCAAATAACTTAAACTCTTTCAGCCTCAGTTTCCTCATCTGTCAACTGAAGTAATGAGACTATTTCTACAATCTCAGTTCTATATTGATGATCTATCTATATTTTTTAAGGAACTATGATTCAGAATATATCTAACTAGTTTAATAGATAAATGATTTCTCTGCTCATTGGATCAGTGGTGGAGACTTCTATGATTTCTTCATTTCTTAACCTATTTTATTTGTGTTTTTTTCCATGATCTTTCACAGATGGTCCCTAATGAACAAAACCAATTTTGTGACTTCTGCTTTGACTTTTATCATCCTTTGGGTACAAATTTAGCACTAAGGATATCATGTATAAAAGAAAAAAGAAAAAAAAAACACAGTCTCTGTCCTCTGAGAGAAAACATTTCAAGGGAAAATGCTGACTTACACAGAACAAAAGGCATTTAGATATCCAATCAAATGTAGAAAAAAAATCATGATATATTAAAAAGAACAGTGAGTGAATTTTGAGGAGTGAAGAATCACATTAATAAGCCCTATGATAGGTGTGCAAAAAAGGGGAAATGACTTCATTTTGACAAAATGCAAGAATAAAGTATTGACTGTGTGCAGCTCACCATTCTAGGCACTGGGTTGAATAAAAAAATTACATCATACAGATTTATTCCTGCCTTCATGGAGATTATCTTCCACTGGGGATATAGGATCCAAATATAAAATGCTACAAAGAAAATATTATCTAATATATACATCAAACAAGCGTGAATTCTTGGACTTCATCAAACTTTTGTTAAGAACATACACTGAGCTAAGTGAAGGGGAAATTATATCCTGGGGTGTTATAGTGCATGAAATGTTGAACATGGTGTCAGCAAGATAATGGCTTCAAGTTCCACCTTTGACAGGTATTAGCTTTATGTTCCCACACAGGTCACTTAAGTAACCATAATTCCACCCTACATATTTCTTCATATATTTAAATTTGGAAGGCAACTTAAAAGTTGTCTATTCTCACCCCCACACATTTTACAGATGAGAAAACTGAGGTGTACAGAGATTGTCACTTGTCCAAGTTCAGTAAGTAATAAGTAAATAGCAGAACTGAGATTAGAACTTGATTTATTGGTCTCAAAATGAATCTGTCTTTCACTCACCAAGCTGATTTTTTTCATAAACTGAAGTTTTCATAAGTCACTCTGGTATTCAGTTATTCACAAGTCTTGGATATGGACGTGCACCTGTTGTGAGTGAGGCTTATATTCCATCTTGCCAGGCCATACTGTTGTCACTTTCCGTTACCTCCTTTTCAAAGTCAACAAATTGTGGCAGAACAGGATATGGTGTCCCACAGAACAATCATGTTCATATTTAATCCATTTTCCACTTAGCACAACTACTGATTATCTTTCCCAGCTTTAGAAAAACAGCTGTGATCCTGTACTTGACAAACAAGATTAAAATGCCCTGAGGTTTTTATCATTGCCACCAACTTCTGTGCCCGAAAATGCCTTATTCACCACATTAACTGAAACTCCCTAACATTTGCTGAGCCCCGGAGTGCTAACTATTCCATTGTACCAATTATTTTTAAATGAGGACATTAGGGCTCCTTGCAGAATACACACTTCCATGCTTCATATTCATAGCTGCATCTTTCTTCATAAAGTTGATAAACAATTTTGAACTCCCAATTATGCCCTGCATGTCACCAAGCTGCAGCTTGCAGCTGCAGTATTAAAAACACCAGCTGAAAGTCTATGCAGAACAAACAAGGTCGTCATCAAGGAGCGGGTGCGGCATGGTTCATTTTTATCACTTGCTAATTACTAGCTCACTTGTGTCGTTGAAAGAGAAAATTCAATAGCACATTTTTAGTTGTGCTTAACTACTGCAGCAATAACATGTCAACTGTTTGTGCCCTGGAATCCACTGGTTACACTAATAAATGGCCACATTATTGATGGATAAACCTCAGAGAGCATAAGGGACCTCCAACTAAGTAAGCATCATAGGTCAATTCTGGTTTACAAGAGAAAAAAAAAAAGTAGCTCATTTTAAAAATCTAAGTTCATTATAGAAATACTCATTGTAGCACAGATAAGACAAGCAAACAAAACAAAACAAAAAACCTTGCAAAACAGGATATCCAAGTTGCAGGTGACCTCAGCAGCCTGCTAGTCCAACCCATGTCCATGAAGGAGTCCCATTTAAGATATCACCAAGTTCCTTCATCCATTAATAAAAGACCTCCAGAAGGAAAAAGTCACTCCTTCCTGAGGCAGCCCATTCCATTTTCAATTACTTCAGGTTTTTAGGAAATATTTCTACATTATGATTTCCCTTTTTATATCAACAAATAGTTTTTAAAGACCTTTCCTTTTAATTAACTCTATTTATAATGTTGATCTTTGTTGTTTGTCCTTCCTTCCAAAAAGGACCATGACATCTGGAAGGTGATGTCAAGTCTTTCAGTGAATTGAATTTAAGCGAGGCAGGGCTGAACAAAATCAAAGGCCTCACTCTTTCATTCACTGCCATCTGGGTTCAGCAGCAAGATATATATCAGGACAACTGGAGATGGCCCCTATGCTGTGGGAGATCTTGCCATTTTTAAGCTATGTTTTTCCTCAGATAGGTTTATCTGAGGCAATGCCCATTCAGTAATTACGGCTAGGTAAGAAAAGAGGCAAAGAAAGGGCTCTTTTTTCCCACTCAAAAAAATAAAACACTCAGGGTTTCTGGCCAAAATATAAACAATTGCTATTTATACTCACTCTGAGCCATCAGAAACCAAACAATGACCAAATGAGGCTGGAGCTGGGAACTATTATTGGCCAATCAATGAGAACCAGAATGATTTTGGCTTAAGGCATTGTCCTTAAAAAGAAATATAGTCTGTAAACTCCAAGATATCTTGTGAATTTTTAGTGATCAAAATTTAGATTTCTTTGGGCAAAGCACTGACAGGTAAGGGTATGATTCCCTATGTGGATTGAGGGAGAGAAGGGAGAAGGGAAGGAAAAAGGAAGAATGGAGGGAGGATAAGTAGAAAGGCTATAATGTCAATAACTCTTTGAACAACTTAAGAAACTCAATGTAATCCCAACTTATTATGTCCCTTTACAAGGGCTTCTCTGTGAAGTATGTATCAGGGGAAAAATGAATATAAAAGAAACCTATAGATCAAAGTTCAGACACAAAGAAAAAGCCATATACAAATTTTTATTAGATGTCATGGTGATGTGCAATAGGGATGGACTTCATTGATGAAATTGATGCTGAGGCATCCCAAAAGAATTACAATACTCACTGACTCAGTTTCTCAAGTTTTTTTGTTTTTTTTTTTTTAAAATACTGTGCTGACCACAGGGAGAATCACCCAAGGAGAGAGGTATAAATATAGAGAGGAAAATGGTTATATTTATAGTGAGAAAAAGTAGGTTATCACCTCATTATCTTAATCTCCTCCTTAAGGAGGTACATGGGACATCTTATCCTAATTTGCACTTCCTGGAGTCCTCAGACTACCTCTGAGGCAGGCACCTTTTTCCCTAGACATGTGTTTTTGGTATTTATATGTCATAAGGTGAACCTTAGGACACATTTGGCCTTCTCTGAGCATGTTCCTAAAGACATGCTTAAATTTGCAAAAACCAGAGGGTCTCTGTGTTTATGATATCTCTTTACTTAAGATTTAGTTTCAAGGTGTCCTATCATTTAGGAATATTAATGGCTATTAATGGTTACTGGTCCCTAGTTACAGTCTTTGTTGATGTTAAAGGTTGATAGGGACAAATCTTCTTGGTTACTGTAAGAACACAAACCTTACTTTCTCTATTAACCCTTTTAGGTACTATTAATAAGGAATCAAGCCTCAGTTTGTCTGTTAACCCTTTTTTGCATTATCTGTCAATGGCAGAGAAAGACAATTGGTGGTTGACAGTTTCCTCAGACAGTGTCCTCCAATCATGTCTTCTGTCTGCCAAATGGGCTTCAATCACAAGCAATTTCTGTCTATTACAAATAGCATAAAAGTAAGAAAAGATTGAGGGGCATTAATCTGGATCATGTGCTGTCTGCAGCTGCCATTGAAAGTAGGATTGGAATAGTTTGTTTCTTTCAGGAAAGAAAAAAAAATGGGGGGGGGTTAAATTCTGCAATTGACCTAAGGGTAGGAAAATTAAGTTTTCCTTTTCTCTTAATAGCCCTTCCCATGACATGAGGTGGAGGCAGAAACCAAATCTTGAGAATTATTTGTAATAGATAATTTATACTTAAACAGATAGTAGTTGGTAGATGGAATTACTCTTGTCAAGGAATGGAAGTTAGATTTTCTTTATTACTCCACTCATAGAATGCCTGAAATTTGCACAAGGTCCACATATTTAAGTGATTCTTGCTGATCTTTTTTAATGTTAATACAAACTTTATCCAATATCTAGAGTTGTAAAGTCCAATATTGTTTTCCAACTTTATGTCCTTTTCATTACTTTCTAAATTCTCTTTTGTATCAGTTGTGTTAATACAAATGTATGAATCACCTGAATTTATGAAACCCTGGCTTAATGGGATTAATAGAAGCAAAATGCCCTGCAGCTGAACTCGAAAGTGAACCCAGATAGCCGGCAGATATGTCCCTACCTGGTGATTTCTTTCTTCAGGATAGTAAGTCCCTACCTTGTTGATGTTGCAGCATCTTAGTGTCCTCATCCTTGCCAAACTCCTTTTTTGGAATCCTGTAATCTTATCATGGTGCTTCTATATTTCCTCCCTAATTGTTATAACTGATATTGTTAAAACTGCTTACATCCATTATTGTTACAGTATTTGCTTTTGAGTTGATTTGTATCATGCTAATGAAACTGAGAACACTCTGTAACCAGTGAACAAAAAAACAAACAAACAAAAGCAAACAAAAAACTAACCAACCTTATATACCCTCAGAAAGAGGGAGTCTTTGAGCTTCTCCTTAGGAAAGGATCTTCAAGGGGGCAGCTAGGTGGCACAGTGGATAAAGCATAGGCCCTGGATTCAGGAGGACCTGAGTTAAAATCTAGCCTCAGACACTTGATACTTAGTAGATGTGTGACCCTGGGCAAGTCACTTAATGCTCCTTGCCCTACAGACAAAGAAAAAGATAAGGAAGGGGTCTCCAGCATGAATCATGCTTGTTTCCTTTTGGGACAAATAAACTGGTACTGTGTTTTTTCCTGTCTTGTC
Organism: Dromiciops gliroides; assembly: GCF_019393635.1. Taxonomy (NCBI): domain Eukaryota; kingdom Metazoa; phylum Chordata; class Mammalia; order Microbiotheria; family Microbiotheriidae; genus Dromiciops; species Dromiciops gliroides. The sequence continues at coordinate 685,408,946 of NC_057862.1, forward strand.
TCTGATCTGGTTTTTCCTACAGGAGACATTATTTTCTCTGATCTGTTTTTATGTTTTTTTGTTTTGTTTTGTTTTGTTTTGCTTTTTTTTTTTTCATAGGAGGAGAGGTATGGAAACTATTAGAAAAGCTATCATTCTTTTGATAATACAAATTGAGAACTTTCCCCACCATGTTTGCTTGATGTTGTAAAGATTCTTTTGCCAAGAACATGTTGCTCAAAATTCATGTTTCATCATTCAAATGGGAACTCCACCCTTGGCTTCATTTAAGTATATATGCAATGTGATAGGGCCGAGGAATAGTAGCATCTGGATAAACTGAAATGGTGGCAATGCAAAATATACATATGAAATCAATTCAGCATTTTGGTCCAGTCATTTTCATTGTTGTTGTGTAATTGATACTTCTAAAACTTGAGATCACAAGACAGTTGGGGGATAAATATTGGACCTGTGATTTCAAATATATATAGAGAAACAAATTCCCTTTTCTAATGCAAATTAACATTTTCTCTACAATTTCATCTTAGAGAGTCGCCCACTAAGGGACTCTCAAGTCAACAATAATTTATTCATCACCTACTATGTTACAAGCATTGTACAAAGCATTGGAGATACTGAATGAATGAATGAATGAATGAATGAATGAATGAATGAATGAATGAAGAAAGAAAGGAAGAAAGGAAGGAAGGAAGGAAGGAAGGAAGGAAGGAAGGAAGGGAGGGAGGGAGGGAGGGAGGGAGGGAGGGAGAGAGAGAGAGAGAGAGAGAGAGAGAGAGAGAGAGAGAGAAAGAAAGAAAGAAAGAAAGAAAGAAAGAAAGAAAGAAAGAAAGAAAGAAAGAAAGAAAGAAAGAAAGAAAGAAAGAAAGAAAGAAAGGTAGGCACTAACATTGAGTGCAAGTGGAAGGGATAGCTGAAACTTTAAAGAAGCCAGGAAAGCAAGAGGAAGAGATAATGTAGAACGTATCTCTTATGACCTAGCGGATCGCCAATGAAAATGCACAACGTCATGCAATAGAGTATCTTAAGTGATAAACACCAGGGGCTGGTTTTGCTTGATTGTAGAGTTATAGTAACAAACTCTTTATAATGTAGTATCTACATGAGTATAGTAAAATGTAAGGACTGGAAAGGCAGGAAGGAGGCAGGTTATGAAAGGTTATGAATTAAGATGCTTGTCAAAGGTGACACAATCACAAAGTATCAAAGCTGGGAGCTGAATCCAGGTTTTCCTAGTCCCAAGGCCAGCTTTCTGTCCAACATAGAATGAAGAAATATACATAGATAAAGAAGCCTGCCAATGACCTACTAAAGTGATTGCATAGAACAGGATTCAGAATTTACCCTTCCCCCAACTTCCCCTTCCCCCTCCTCCTCTGGTTTAATCATTTCCTACCTTAAATCTTACTTATCTCAGGTGCAGGATGGGAGCTATATATGCAAATATTGCTGTCATCATTGGCAGCTAAGTCAATATCCTGGGACCTCTTCTCTTCTCCCTTTAGGCTACTGCATTTGGTGGTCTTATTTTATTGGCTCCCATGGATTTAATTACCATTTTTATGCTGGTGACTCTCAAATCTCTCTTTCCTGCTGACTTCCAATCTCATATTTCCAAATGCCTTTTAGATTTCTAGAACTGTATGTTCAGTGGACATCTTGAACTCAATAGTTCCAAAATGCAACTTAATATCTTTCCTCCAGAACCCTCCCCCACTCCTACCTTCTCTATTTCTGTTGAGGGAAACTCCATCCTCCTTGTCCCTCTGGCTTGCAAGCTAGGAGTCATCTAGGATTTCTCAATAATTCTTAACCTCCCCACCCCAATATCCAATCTGTTTCCAAGTCCTTCCAAGTTTACTCTTCTATCATTGCTACTCTTCTACTGTAGGGCCTCATCACCTCATACTTGGACTATTGCATTAGTCTGCTGATGGGTCTGCCTGCCTCAAGTCTCTTCCCACTGCAATTCATCCTTTATTCAGCCACTAAAGTCATGTTCCTAAACCACAAGTCTTATCATGTCACTCCCCCTACTAAATGAACTCTAGTCATAGTCTCACCCTATTGCTAGAAGAATCAAACATCAAGGAGGAAGCAAGGTGGGGCAGTGGGTAAAGCACTGGCAGTGAATTCAGGAGGACCTGAGTTCAAATCCAGCCTCAGACACTTGACACTTACTAGTTGTGTGACCCTGGGCAAGTCACTTAACCCTCATTGCTCCTCCAAAAAAAGAAGAGAAAAAAAAAAGAATCAAATATCAAATTCTCTGTTTAGCATTCAAAACCCTTCATAGCATAGCCCTCTCCTACCTTTTCAGTCTTTTTATATATTTCTGCCCAACACATTATTTGATACAATGACATTGGTTTCTTGACTGTCCATGAAGAAGAGATTTCATCTCTTGGCTCTGGGCATTTCCTCTGTATCCCATCCTTGGAATGCTCTCACTCCTCTGTTGTGACTGCTGATCTCCCTGGCCTCTTTTAAATCCCAAATAAGATTCCACATTGTACAGGAAGCCTTCCCTGACACCTCTTAATTTCAGTGCCTTCCCTCTGATAATCCTTTTCTCTTTATCTTGTATTAGTTCTCTTTTTTAAAAAATATAATTGTTTGTATGCAATCTCTCCCATAATTTCCTTGATAGTGGGGACCAACTTTTGCCTCTTTTTGTATCCACACATAGTACAGTGCCTGGCACATGATAGGTGCTTAATGCACTTTGATTGAATGACTATCTAATGTATGCTTAGGGGCTGCTAGGTGGCACAGTGGATAAAGCACTGGTCCTAGAGTCAGGAGAACTTGAGTTCAAATCTCACCTCAGACATTTTCTAGCTCTGTGACCCTGGGCAACTCACAAACCCAATTGTCTTTTAAATATCCTGAGCCATCTCCAGTTGTCCTGATGTATGTCTTGCCATTGGATTTAGAAGGCTCTGGAGGAGAGAGTGAGACTGGTGACTTTACTCAGCCCTCCCTCACTTCAATCCAAGTCAGTGCAAGTCATGACATTGCCCAAGTTATGATCATTTTTGAGAATGAAGGACAAACAACAGTAACAAAAACAATGCATGCTTAATGTGGGCAAAAACTATTTTTGATTTCAACTTTATGTCCCCATCGTTTAGTAAAGCAAGTGGCACATTGTGTTTATTTTCGAGGGGGTTAAGTTGGTATCAGATATATTATCAGATATATTATAAATTCCTCTTTCTGTGACATCATCAGTAGGTTTTAAAAGTAACAAATCAACTTTAAAAATCACAGGATAATAAAACTCGAATTGGAAGGACCCTCAGAAGCCAACTCGTCCAGTCCTTTCATTTCATTGATAAGGGAACTGAGGCCCAATGTGTGGAAATTTATTTTGATTTGGGGACCCTACCTTTAGGCTGAGATTAGAAAACCTTAGGCCCTCAGGGTCTCCCCCTCCTCAGCTTCGGCTGAGTGAAAAAGCCCCGTGGGCTATACAAGATGCCAGGTCAGACAGCTGGGGGGGGGGAAGCCCCCAGCTCCCTCTGACATGAGCGGATCCCGGATAGCCTGTGCTGAGGCACGTGAAACTTGGAGCGCACCCCCCCCCCCAGCTGCAGCTCTGGCTGGCGGATTAGCTTGATCTGTGGGGGGGGGGGGGACGAAGGAAGCCCCAAGATTTGAGTGGAGAGAAGAAAAGGTATATATAGAACTGGGAGAGGGACTGGGGGGAGGGGGGCTGGAGAGTTTGGCTGACTAGAGGAGGAAGGAGACTAGAGGGAGATGAACTAGAAAAAGAAGGAGCGAGGACAGACTAGATAGAGAGACAAGATTAAGAGGAGTGCGGCTGACTAGAAAAAGATGAAGGAGACTAGTGGGAGACGGACTAGAGAAGGAAAGCTGACTAGAGCAAGGGAAGCTGACTAGGAGAGATGGACTAGATAAAGGACAGACTTGAGGAGGGGCGGAGGATGGACTAGATAGACTAGAAGGGCTGCCTAAAAGAAACTGACTAGAAAAAGGAGGAAGCTGACTACGGGGGATGGACTAGAAAAAGAAGGAGACTAGAAGGAGACGGACTAAAAAAAGGAGGGGGACGGACTAGAGAAGGACGGACTAGGAGAGAAGCTGACTAGAGGGGAGCCCGGACAAGGATGGAGGAGAGTTCGGTTCGGAAAAGGAGAGCTGGGTCTGACAAGGTTACAGGCCTTAATACAAACCAGGGAAAGTGTAATGTGCCCTGAGGCCGGAGGCGGCTAAGGCCCTTATTGTATTCAAGAAGTTCAAAGAGCTGCAGGTGCGAAAAATGAGAGAGGAAAGAGACCACAGGAAAGCAGTCAGGTTGTACACTTTATTTCCCTGTATTCCTAATTTTAAATAGTATCTCATAAATAAACTCTGCTTTGATTATTTGGTTAAGAGGCTTCTTAATCTTTAGTCTATCAGTTTGGGAGCAGTGTGGTGGAACTTTATAAACGGCCCACATTAAATTAACGAAGTCAGATAGCCAAATGGTCAACAGTCCCCAGATTAGTCCTCCAGTCAGCTTCAGCCCCCAAAATTAGGATAGTCAATTGAAAAATATTTCAACAGAGGTTAAGTATTTTAATGCCCAAGATCACCATGGTAGTAGAATCAGGTACAGAATTCAAATCTAGGTCCTCAAACTCTAAAGCCAGGAAGAGCTCTTTCTTTGATACTATGCTGCCTCCATTTCAGTGCATATCATGCATGTAAGCAAATGTTATTCTTTAATTCTATCTACAGTTTCACATACTTGCAATGCAAAAAAGATGAAATATTATTTCTCAATTCTCTCTTTCTTTCTTTTTCTGTGTGAGGCAATTGGGGTTAAGTGACTTGCCCAGGGTCACACATCTAGTAAGTGTGTAAAGTGTCTGAGGCCGGATGTGAACTCAGGTCCTCCTGAATCCAGGGCCGGTGCTCTATCCACTGCACCACCTAGCTGCCCCTATTTCTCAATTCTCAAAATCTTTAGCTATATGGACAATTATTTTTGACACTGAATTATCTAAAAGAGGAAACGTGGAAAGCTGTTTTGTATATGATTCACCAAGGATGATTTGACTATATTAATAACTGCAGTCAGTACCAACTATTATAAAGTGAGGCTTTTTGTGCTGAGAAATTCTATTAGCCGCCATCTACAATGTAAACCTCTTTGTGTGGGTGGGTGTCACAGACATGGTTTAACAAAACAAAACGGAAAAAAAAAAAAAAAGAACAAGTTGCTGTTTATTTCTAGACAGAGCTCATCAATGTTTCCTTTTAAAATATAATTTTTCTCTGGTAGAAAAAGGTATTGTCTTGACAGTGTAGTTTTCCTCTCTACTTTCAACATGTCATTTCACTATATTAACTCCAAGCAATCACGCTAAAGAATATATTCAAAATGTACACTGAGATCATTCCTTGTGAACCATTATGAGAATTGCAATGGAATCGGCCATTTTCCTTTTTGTCTCTAAAGAACTATAATTTAACGGCCCTCCATTGTCTTTTCATAGGTTGTTTTTAGCAGTTCTAGGAGATTTTCTGTACAAGTGAATTATGTGTTTATGCATCATTAAAGGTTATTTCGCTTTATGAAATTTACAGAATAAAATTGGCATGTAAAGTTAACTATTTAATATTTTAAATAATTATAACTAGTATTCATATTTCATTTTTTTAGTTTTAGTTTTGAGGAAAATGTCCCATCTATTTGTGTGCAGGTATAAATCACAGATGTGAATGCACATAAGATCATGTATATATTTATATACATATACAAATATAACATCACACGATATGACATAATAATGTAACATAACACAATGAAATATATTGCATGGTGATATGACATGAAAACATGATGTGACATGAAGTGATGTGACATGACATAATGTAATATCAATATAGTTTTAATATATGCAGCCCCATTATGTTATGTTGTGTGTGTCATATTTCTACTATGATTTCCTTGGTGTCAGGGGCCACCAGTGACAAGTTCAGAAATGTTCTATGCCAATAGAGATTAGTACCTTCTCTGCGAGTTAGAGTTTTCAACAAGCACATACTAATCACCTCCTATTTGTCACATCCTCTATTAAGATCCTCTATTAAGCACTGGAGGTACAAAGAAAAAAATAATCAGTCCTGGCCTTTCAGGAGCTCACAAACTTGTGGTAGAAAGAACATACAAACAACTATGTACCAGGAAAAAAAAATACATGAAGCACTGAGAGATGGAATAATGGGTCTAAGATTCCAAAACAAGGGTTTGTCAGAGGAAGGACTTTCACCTGGGTTTTTCTGCCTGCCAGGTTAGATTTCCATCTCTTACTAAATCCCTGTCTTTGAACATGAATTATGGATAGTTAAACAAAACAAAACAAAAACAAATAAATGAACAAAAAACTTTGAACAGAAGTAAAGAGATGATTCTCAAATGTAATTTCCCTGTCTAGGACATACCCTATACATAACTGTTCTGACCTTCAGTATTACATCTCTGTCTGCCTTTCAGGGATCTCGAATTGTAGACCCAATAGACATATTAAACTCAGTCTGTCTAAATTACAGTCAAGAGCAATACCCTCCCTCTGGACATAGGCTCAGAACCTACGGGTCATTTTTGACTCACTGTCTTTCACAGGCTCTATTCCCCCATATCCAATCTACTGTGAAGACTTTTCAGTTTTAACCATTGTAACGTCTCATGAATATACCACCTTTTTACCTGTGATACTGAAATATCCTGAGATAGGCCCTAATCACCTGAGTATTGCAATAACTTGTTGTTTGATATCTGCCTTTCCCCATTCCAATCCATTGTCAATTAATCTTCCAAAATGATTTATTAAAATGCAGGTCCAATCATGTCACCCCCATATACAATAAACTCTAGTGGCTCCATGTTACCTCAAAGATCAAATACAAAATCCTCTGCTTGGAATTTAAAAGTCCTTCATGGGGGCAGCCACATGGCTTAGTGGATAAAGCAGTGGCCCTGGATTCAGGAGGACCTGAGTTCGATCTGGCCTCAGACACTTGACACTTACTAGCTGTGTGACCCTGGGCAAGTCACTTAACCCCCATTGCCAGAAAAAAAAAAAGACCTTCATAATCTAACTCCTTCTTACTTTTCCAGTCTTCTTTCACCCCATTCCCTACCATGCACACATTGACACTGGTCTCCTTATTTCTCTAAAATAAAGACACTCCATATATTGGTTTCATGAATTTTCTCTGTCTCCGATTAGCCATACAAAAAAAAAAAAGAGAAAAGGTGAACCCTCTTCTCAAGGACTTCACAAACTAATAGGGAAGATTAGAGGCAAACAAATGTATACACAGAAGTTATATACAGGATAAATAGGAAAGAAAATAAAGAAGACACTAGAAACAAGAGTCCATCCTTTGCTTTTCTTTGTATGCCCAATGCTTAGAAGAGTGCCAGATTATAGGGCTTTTAAAAAAGTCTATTAAAAAAAGTCTATTTAAAAAAGACTGAATGACTGATTAGTATAAATATAAAAGTTAGAACATCCTGGTCCTCAAGGGGCTTACAGTCTAAAAAAGGGGAGAGATGAAAATAAGATTCAAGACTAGAAATTCTGATGTTTCAGGAATGACATGAGATAACTTGGGGAGATGACAGATGGTGCTCAGTCTTTAACTGAATAGGTAGTCTTTCATATGCTAAGGGATAGTGCGTAGTAGAAAGAAGGGGAGGGAAGAAGAGTACAAATTATTAATTTATTAATAATTAATTAAGTTCAGAGAAACAAGAACACTTACATTCATATGTCCCTAGTGTTACAGTGATTACACTAGCCCCTACTGCCTAAAAACCATGTCATGAGGAACTTGGTGATGGTGGGGGGAGGGGGGCTCTTAGGTATTCCTCTTTAAAGAATAATATCTCTCGGGGCATCTAGGTGGCACAGTGGATTAAAGCACTCGCCCTAGATTCAGGAGGACCTGATTTCAAAGCCGGCCTCAGACACTTAATACTTACTAGCTGTGTGACCCTGTGTAAGTCACTTAACCCCAATTGCTTCACACACACACACACACACACACACACAAATAATAATGACTCTCACACACAATCCAATTAGAATAAAATAGTCTTTTATTTTGGTGCTGGAGAAAGTGACCAAGAGGGAAGTCAAAGACTTCCTCAAGGGGACAAGATGGCTTAGAGACATCTTGCTCATTGACCAGAAGGGAGGACAAAGCTTTTATAGATAGCTGGGGTGACAACCTGACAATGGAAAGTTCCCTTTAAGGTTTGGGAAAGCTTGAATTAGGGGTGGAATGTTTCTTTTGGATGATGGTCTGAACCTCTGTAGTTATCTCTGTCTCCTAACTCAAACAGTAGCCATGCTATAGAATTTTATCGCACCTAATTCTTAGGTGTGTCTCTCTTGATATCTAGTTGGACAGTTTAAAATTTAATAGTCCCATAATCCCTAGATATGGCCCAAGCTCCATATCAACCAGATATGTAATATTTTATACTCCTCCAAGATCTATGTACCTGTAAGGGAATTTGTTTATATTTGACCTCTGTCACTGACTCCAGTTCCCATCAATGGTAATTGCCAGTTTTAGGGGTCCCCTGCACCCAAGATCCATTTAACCACTTAGCAACTGGAAGAACATTCACAAAAGAATATTTTTCAAAGGTATAGTAAAAACAAACATGTAAACATCTCCCCTACTTAAAATTGGAGAAAGGTTTGTTCTCTCCTACACCTCCTCAGTCTCTGGATATAGGGGTTAAGTTTGTAGTTCAACTCAGTTACTATAAAGAACAATCCCATAAAATTCCAAGCCTCCCCCTGGCTTCCCTGGACTTCCATGCTGGGCCCAAAGGGCCTAGAATCCTACTTAGGTCCTTTGGGCCTAATACTGAAAAGGACAAATGAAACAGACCAAAGCCCGAAGGATGATTCTTCTGATCACAGAAAACCCCAAAGAAAGGAAGAGGAAGAATCTTTTCTCAGACATTTATTAGCTATATGACCCTAAGCAAGTCACTTCACTTTGTTTTGCCACAAAAGTCCTCATTGGTGAAATGAAAATGATAATAGCACATACCTCTTTCAGTGTTGTTTTGAGGAGCAAATCAGAAAATATCTGTAAAGCATAATGTAAATGTCAAATGATAGCTATTATTATTAATCCTAACTTTGAGTGCTATAAATTCTTGGTATTTGCAATTGCAAGAGTGAATGTCAGCTTAGCAGCCAGCTGAGACCAGCACCTATTGTCAATATCAACTATGATTTGCAGCGAATTATTTCAGGACCCACAGAGGCCATGTGAGAATTCTAGGTTGACTCAGTTTTTCTGTTTGTGCTAAAAAGTTCACTGTCTAAGAATTCTAGCTTGATGCAAGGTACTGAATTCTTTGGCAATTCTGAGTAATGTCTATTTTAAAGACCAAGGAGTTTGTGTGTGTGTGTGTGTGTGGGGGGTGTTTGTGCATGTTTGTGTGTGCGTGTGCATGAATAGAAAAAAATAAAACTGTCCCTCTGAATTTTAGAAACTTTAGGAGGTATGGTATGAGTTTGTTGGGGAGCTAGGTGGCACAGTGGAGGGACCACTTGGCTTGGAATCAGAAAGATCCATATTCATTAGTAGAAATCTGACCCCAGACACTTACTGACTGTGTGACCCATGGCAAGTCACTTAACCCTATTTGGGTAACTTCTTTATCTATAAAATGAGTTTGAAAAGGAAATGGCGAATACTCTAGTATCATCACCAAGAAAACACAAAAATGGGGTCACAAAGAGTTAGACATGACTGAATGGCAACAAAATGATTTTGTTAAAGCATAGGTATGAACATATCACCTCCGTTCCTCAATAAATTCTAATGGCTTTCTCACCTCCAGGAACCTATATAAAATCTATATAAATATATAAAATTTTATATAAAAATGGCATTTAAAACCTTTTACAACCTGACCCCTTCTTAACTCCCAATTTTTCTCACCTTTGTTGCTCTTCATATACTTAACCATTCGTCTATTTTGGCCTAGATAAGAGACATAAAGTATTAGGAAATGTTCTGCATTAAAAACTCCCAAGAGCTTGAACTGTAATAGGTTATGTTATATGGAAATCATTCACTGGAGACACTATGGTATTCCAGGTTCTGCCCCAAATTGTGTGACCTTGGGTAAGTCAGTTTTCTCTGAATCTCATTTGTTTCATATGGGAGGGGACAGTTTGAAGCCGAAATGGACTTTAGCATATGAAAGCGTTTTGGAACATAAAAAGAAATTTACACATGAAAAAGATGATTAGAATAATAGATTCTTGTAGCTGGAGGGATGCTCAATGGTAACAGAGCCCCTAGCAATCATTTTTCAGATGAGAAAAATGAAGCCAGGAAAAGTAATCATTTGCCTAAGGCGTCCTACTTTGTGTCATTGACATTTTGGAATTTTCTCTAAGAAACCCATTAAGATAAGGACCCAAGTTAGAAATGCCTTAACTGAACTTCAGGTTATACCAGGTCATGTTCTAGTGAGAAAGAAGTATAACACATGCTTGCCAATATAAAATACAGAGATTTGACAATGTAGAAATTGCAATCAAATAAGATTTCATTAGCCCCAGTCTCCCCATTTTTATATTTGCTTTTTCATTCTTTCAGATGTAGTGTTGGATATTACATTTATCCTGATTAAGTTCCATTTTATTGGCTTTCAATGGCACATTCTAGCTTTTCAAGATATTTTTTCTCTCTAGATAATCTGGCTTCCAATATCACTTTAGTTAAATAGAATAAATGAGCTCTTTGCCTTACATGTGGGTTCAAAATAATTTTCACAAGTTTAAGCTGGAGAAATACAGATGTGTACCGTACAGATGTGGGATCATACTGTTCTGGGTTATGAGAAAACATGGCGAACGCTACGTATCAAAGCTTGGTTTATTATTCTGGTGATTTCTAGACTGAGGAAAGTGATAGAAAGGATGTTAATAATACAAATTAAGCTTAAAATGTATCAAGTGTATTTAGAGAGCTGGCTGTTAAACATTTACTATTAAAGTATTCAAGCAATACTTCAAAAATGAACTGAGGATTTTGGTGGGCAACACACACCACATGGTTTAACAGTGGGATATGGCAGTCAAGAGTGCTAAAGAAATCTCTAGTTTCACTGAAAGGCCTAATAACTAAGCATTCCATAGGAATGGAATGGTGTGCCCTGATCCTGTCCTACCAGGAGTTCTACATTCCAATTTGGGCACAATATTTGTGGAATAACTTTAATCACTTGTTGAGTAGGCAACCAGATTAGTGAAAGACTCTGAGTAGAAGCCAAAATAAGATTGTTGAAAATGACTAGGTATTTTTTTATCCATTCAACCCAGAAAAGAGAAAATTAAGGTTTAGGGGTAATGAGTCAGAACTGTGTTCAAATATCTTAAGGGCTATAATGTGGAAGAGGTAACAGATTTGTTCTGTCAGGCTACAGAAAGCAGAGGTGGTTTAGAAGTAACAAAAAGATCAATTTGGGATTGTGTAAGGAAAACTTCTAAACAATTAGAGTTGTTGCAAAAAGGGCTGCCTTGGGATGTCCTAGGTTCCCCAAATTAGAGTTCCTCAAACAAATGCTGAAAATGAAATTGTCATGTTATAGATAATTTTTTTTTCACTAGACTTTTTTTTTTTAATTTGGACAAGATGGTCTCATTGGACACATATATTGTGATTCCTTGATCCTATACAGGGATGGAAGGAAAATAAGGAACTTGCCTCTCCCTTTGAGTCCAGCCATATATTTTCCTTTCGTTTAACCCGACTGCTCCCTGAGACACTTCCCCCAGGCAACACAAAGAAATTGGGGCAGCTAAATCTAATTGTGATTCATGAGAGGCATCTGGGAGAGCCAGAGGGTTATGAGAGAGCCTGTCTTTTAGCCACTTGCATGGAAACTATTCAAGACACTGTACAGTAGCCAATCTGATTAATATCAAGAAAAGAGTTTTGTTGGCATCATGACCTAATTTCAATATTTTGAATTCCCTTTCCCCAAAGTACACATCTTTCCTATTTTATTTTCTCTACTGGTTCTTGTACAGAGAAGGGATGACCTCTCCATATAAACAACCCTTATTGAACACATAATTTGCCTTATGCAGAGACCAGCATCCTGTAGGACAAACATCATTGCACAAGGACTTTGGCAGCTTTGTTTGTGATCCTGGCAATGTCACTAGATAGCTTTGTGACCATGGGCTAGTTACTTAATATCTCAAGACTTTACTTCACCCGTTTGTCAAGTGAAGGCCTTGTAATAAAGAGACAATTAAGATTCTTTACAGTAGCATTCATCTCAGAATCTCTGAGCACTTTTGGTTGGCAGTCAAGATGTGTGTGGCACTGAGATAATAACTAGAGAATCGATAAAGGTCACAGGATTTTGTGTGAACACTCTCCAGAAGGCAATTAAAAGTACTAACAAGATTACCTATTATACAAGTGCAAGCAGGTGCTGTCATAGGTGATTCCAAGGCATGACCTTGAAATCAAGAAGTGCTGGTACATGTCTTACCTATAACACAAATACAATGTGTGACCATGGATTATTTAATATCTCAGTGCTCTAGGAAAACACCTCTCTAAAAAATGATTTTCAAACAATTTGCTGATCTGGAGCATTAGAATCAGTTTGGAGATAGATAGATAGATAGATAGATAGATAGATAGATAGATAGATAGATAGATAGATATAGATATAGATTTGGAGTTACTCATACTCATAAAATGGGAGGACCAACCCCTAAAACTGTCACTATGATAAACATTTGGTTTTCAATGGAATGGGGGGTATACATTCCCTCTCCATAAGGAATTTAAATTTTACTAGGAACACATAACATTTAGACATGACATAGGTTGTTACTTAGAAGCCAAGATCATGGGAAAGGTGACTATTGATCATGCAACACTCTGCCCCTGACTGTTATTTATTAGTATCCTTTATACTGTGTATGTATAAGTTATGATACATCATTCATCATTCTTTGGCTCATTAGTCCCCCTCACTGCCTTGGCCACTTCCATTCCTTTCTGGACCTAATGTGTTAGTTCACTCACTTACTCAAGGACACAACTAATTTGTTTAATTAGATTTGATAAAAGAGTAGTAAAATGCAAAGCATGAAACTCAAATGTCACAAAAAATATCTCCACTTTTTAGTTCTAATCTCTTGAGGCAGAATAAACAACCAAATAACTAGGTTGGGGTCTGTCTCTCCCTTTGGTATCTTACCAGCATTTCAAGAGAAGGAGAGAACCAATTATGAACATTCTGCATAATATTCAAGATGTCTAGTTTTCCAGTAAATTGGGACTAGAAGTCATGATAGCTTTTCAACATTGAGAATAGAGAGTGCTGTGATTTAAAATTTCCCTTTGCATTGAATAGAAAAGGGAGTGTATGTCTGCATCTCAAACCTGTCCTTTTCAAATTCTTTCATCTCTGTTTTTCCATGTCTCCCAGTCAATATCTTTTGGGACCATTTGTTGTTGTTGTTGTTAGTTTTCATGTATGTTCCGGGGCTGTTTGGTGATTAATGCATCAAGAAGCATCTTCATCTCAGGACCACAAGCTTTAAAAAGTAAGAAATTTATCCCAAAGAAGCTATATCTCAGATTTAATTCCTCCAAACTCTACATGTCCAGTGCTATTCATTTAACATCAAAGGTATGTTGGGGACAGATTGTGAAGCGATCTAAATGCCACAATGAGAATTTGTAAGGTCTCCAATACTCAGTATTCTCATCAAAGCAAGAAAGGATGAGACTAGATAATGTCCGTGTAACCAGCTAGCTCTAAAATGATATAAATATGTAGGCAGAGAAGATATCACAGACACCTCCAGTGTGGTTCTGAAATCCTTCAAGAATCCTGTAGCCTGGAGATGAACCAGTGATGAGCTTACACCATATTCATGACTTCTCTGGACTCTACCAGGTCAGTATGAATATACAAATATTTCCTGAATTCAAAGTGAAAAATAAAAAAAGACTACTCCAAATCACTAGTTCAGCTAGGTAGCATAGTGAATAGAGTGCCAGGACTGGAATCAGAAAGACTTGAGTTCAAATCCAGCCTCAGACACTTACTAGCTGTGCCACCCCATAGGCAAGTCACTTGACCTCATTTGCCTCAGTTTCCTCCTCTACAAAGAGAGCTGGAGAAAAAAAATGATAAACTACTCCAGTAACTTTTCCAAGCAAACTCCAAATGGGATCATGAAGAGTTAGATATGATTGAAACAACTGAGGAACAACTCCAAACCATTTATTTCAGATGGAAATCTGTTATGTTTTACTCTTGTTGATTATGTAAGCATTGAAGATATGACTTGAGTGCTATCAAGACCACATTGTGCTGTGACTCAAGCATATGGCTTTAATTAGCTATAACAACTGTATCTTTGGGTTGTGTATTTTTCATTCTCAAACATTAATTACCAGACTTTCTGCAGGTGTTCTGGGTGCTTTCTTCCAACGTAGATTATGTCTCTAATGTTTCTTCATTAAAATCCTTGATTGACAAAGGGAAGATTCCGATACAGGGAAGCCAGTTTTCCTGGCACACTCCAAATGACAAGCACCTAGTCACCAAAGAGATACTTCAGCATACATAGAGTATAGTAAACTATGAGACCCAAAAGGTAGGAAAATGTTGGGGAAAGGATGTTCAAAGGGAGGCAGGAGCCTTGGGTTTTCATTTGAACTCAGTCATTTGTGCTTCATTATTGTTTTTGTTGTGGTTGTTGGTGGTGCTCATCAGAGAAATAGTAGTAACCACATCAGTAGAAGTCAATGGGGAAAAAGAAACTGAATCATCAATTATTTAATTATTCAAGCAACACTGAGAATGCACTTTTTTTTTTTTCAGGGCAATGAGGATTAAATGATTTGCCAAGGGTCACACAGCTAGTAAGTGTCAAGTGTCTGAGGCTGGATTGAACTCAGGTCCTCCTGAATCCAGGGCTGAGGATTTATCCACTGTGCCATGTAGCTGCCCAGACAATATACTTATTATGCATAAGAAGAGGGGAGGAAGTATTTACTAAGCATCTACTGTGCTTACGCACTATACTAAGTACTTAACATATCTCATTTGATTCTCACAACTAGTCTGGGTGGGAGATACTATCATTTTACTCTTTACAATTGAAGAAAATGAGCCAGAAAGAGGATCACACAAATAATAAGGTCTGAAGCTATATTGGCTATATGGCCAATGCCATATAAACTGTACCACCTAGTTGTCTAGGTAGATAGACATATATATATATGTGTGTGTGTTATATATATATATATATATATATATAATATTATAATATATTATATATATTATATATATAGTGTGTGCATGTGTGTGCGTGTGTGCGTGTGTGTGTGTGTGTGTGTCTTTAGGACAAATAGAGAGTATATAAAAGGTATATTTAGAAAAAGGTGGGGAAAGACCTCCTGCAACACATGACATGATGAATTTCACCAGTTCCTGTGGTCTCTGACTAGCCACTGTGCTAGGCCTGGAATGTGCTCTGTCTTAACCTCTTAGAATGGGTTACTTCCATTAGAACTCCCTCTCTATGGCTTCTTGGTCCACCTAGTTCTCACAATGATCCTTCCTGAAATCACATGAATTTACCTTCAGAGAATGATTTGCAGGTGCCTTTCATGATACTTGCCATAGGTGTATTTTACAGTATGTGGCCAGGATATCTACATTGTTGGGCATAGCTCTGCCCACATGTCCCTGAGGATCTTCTCCAGTAATTCCAGTCTTGTGTAATGATAGGTGAGATGACCTTGTTATTCCCAGGATGCTTCTGTTAACCAATCAGTCATGTAGATACACATCTTTGAGTTAAAGAATTGTTTCTGAAAACAAAACAAAAAAAAAAGCAAGACAAAAGACAGAGCTGAGTTGTTTTTCAGGGATTACTTTAATCCAAAAGCTATAAAAGTAGCCCAGAAGGAATGTAAATTTAAAATCAGATGGTTGTTGAAAGCTCTGCTTAAGAATCTGGCTTAGTAATTCAAATAAAGAGGAAACAAGAAAAAAGAAAATAGCCTCAAAAACAAAACCATGCTGTACATTTAATAAGTTGGGGGGGGGGAGTGGAGGAGGTCAGACCATTTTGAAAATATCTACAATGAAACTACATTATAATTCTTTGCTACCTAATGTAGGAACTGCATGAACCATTGCTTAGTTTAATAAGTATTTTATACTTTCCCAAAGATCATCCAGGGGTTTCAATTTGTGAATATCTGTTTCAAGTCTCTGGTATTTTGATGCCATTTTTCTGTGGTTACTGCAAATTGAGAACCAAAAATATGTAATAATTTTCAAATTCTTGATGGAGACAATCAATGATCTGGTGAATTCTCAAAACTGAAGTAAACTACTGATATACTTAGAGGGAATAGATGATGGTTTTGTTTTGGTTTGTTTTGGTTTTGTTTTTGAAGTTCTTTTGCCTAGTGGAAAGTTTAAAAAGATCCTGAGAGTAAAATGAGAAGTCTTCTGGAAGAGTACAGACAGATGAAGCTAAGGAAAAGGTGGGGTCTCATTCACTGTTCTGAAATATGAAGCTATGTGTTTCCTAACAAAATTGGCGGTTGTACAAAATAGCTCCTTTTTTTTCTTAACTCCTTTTCTTTGAATGATTCTCTTTCCTTGGAAGTTCCATGGCATATTGTATATAATGATGGAACTGGAGTCCAGAAAACCTAAAATCAAATCCTGCCTCATATAAATAATGGCTTTGTGAACCTGGACAATGAGTTATACTTATGTGTCTCTGTTTCCCTATCCATAAAATGATGGTGCTGGATTCTGTTCCCTCACAGGTCCCTCTCAGCTCTGAATATCTTACTCTCTTTGCTGATAAAGTCACCTTGAGCTTTTGATCACTGGGACTTCATCCCTTATTTTGATACCTGGGACCCTGAGATTCACTCATTTTATTTATAGAATGATAAACTCAGAGAGATGAAAAGTATTCCTCAGATTAAAGTATTACCAGAGCCAAACTATTGTGGGGGGGGGGGGAGTGAGGGAACTTGTGACCTGGATTGAAGGCTAACTCACCCAAATAATTGGAAGCTCATCACAAATCTTGCAAAATAGAAAGATTTATTAGGAGAGAAGAAATTATGTCTGGGAGAAAGAATCACTATAGAGAACTGTCTCACTGGGTAAGAGAAGACATGTTTTTTTGTATGTTTACAAAACAAAGAAAGGAAAGGGAATTACAAAGCAACTAGTAGGGAAATGCTAAACTTCTGGGACCTAGGGCCAAACAACTGGGAGGGAATTTTGAATAATGGGGCATCAGTGAGATAAGCAGCACACATCCATATCTTGCATATCATTTTGTGAACCTTGGCACAGCTTATCATTGTACCAGGGTCATGCTGGGCCACAGGTGGGAGGCAAAGCTGTTTTTCCCTGGGGAAAATTTAAGGATTCCTTGTGGCTTGGAGTCCCTCATCCCACAACAAAACTACAGAGATGGAAGATACCCCAGAGGTCACTTAGTCCAACCACCTCCTTTTGGGTAACTGATATCCAGAGAGATAAATAATAAGAAGAAGACAATAATTAGTGTTTACATAGCAAATTAAGGCTGGCAAAGAGTTTGACAAATATCTCATTTGATCCTTACAACTTTCAAAAGCAGGTGATATAATTATTCCCATCTCATAATTGAGGAAACTGAGGAAGACAGAGGTTAAATGATTCCTCTGTGATCACAGAGCTAACAAGCATCTGAGGCAGGATTTCAATTCCAGTTTTACTAACTCTGTGTACTACACTCTATTCATTGTACCAGCTAGATGCTAAAGTTACTTCTTCAAGCTACCATGTGTCAAAGCTCAGAATTTAAACTCTGCTCTCTAGTTTTAGATCTAAGGATTTTTCTTCTCTATCACATGTCATACTCTAAACCCTACCTACTCATAATTCCCTTTGTCATTATGCGTGATTGGTAGTTATTCACCCTACATTTGAATATTCAATATCTAAAAACTATCAACAAGGTGTTTTATCCAATCATTATATGACTATAATTCATAGGATCATAGACTAGTAGTAAAAAAGCACTTCTGAGGTCATCTTATTCAACCCCTTAATTTTGCTGAGGAATTTGGGGCCCAGAGTTATTTGAGCCCAACTTCTGAAAGTTAGCAAGTAGTGGGAGAAATAAAAATACAGTACTTTCTCTTTTAGTAAATATATGAAGGCTTTATTACATTCTTGCAAGAATAGGCATTCACTATAAAATCGTGGTTTGCAAACACAGCAAACTTCTCTTTTTATCCCTAGATCTAATACAAAGCCCCGCCCCTCTTCCTCACTGGTTAAGGACAAAGAGATGCATATTCTTCCCCAGATATCTCTACCTATTTCCCCCCAACATCACATGTACATTAAAATGAGCCCTCTCCCTCCCAAGGATGTGTGAGTCAATAAGCTCAAGCACCCCAAATCAACTATACTACTGGCTTTACGACCACCTTCTGTAATCAACTTCTAGCTTCCTGTAAGACCTCTTTCTTGCCTCAAGACCCCCTTCTTGTAAGACTCCCTGTGTCTGAGTCTGGGTGAGGTTAACATACCTTTGTCTCTGTTTGAGACAGCATTGTTCTGTTTCTAATTGAGATAATAGCATTCTGCTTTTATTTCTCTCAATAGCAGACCCAAAACTCAAACCTGTCTTTTGGACACAAATCAAGCCTCTTTCCAATGCCTTATGTAGCTCTTCAATATATAGTAAATTCTCATATTAACCTGAAATAAGCACTGCTTGTTATTTATATGTTAGTAGCAGTCACAATCAAAATTAAGAAGAAATAGCCAGCACTTTGTCCCGGGGTGCCAGCATCTGATTGCCATGTTTCTTTCTAACACTAGAAATACTCACTATTTCACCTCAACTTTTTTCCAGGTCCCTGTACTAATGAACCTCTTGTCCTAGTACTCTGGCTTCCTATCATCTCTCCCTAGATACATAGTCATTAGGGACAGCTTTGCTGCTGGAACAATTGGATCTGCAATTATGCCATCTTCCCAGTCTTTTGGGACTACCAATCTTCAGATGATTTTTTTCTTAAGGTAATAGGATTCCTAGTAAAAACTGATCTCAATTTTGTCCTCTGAAACCACTCAGTGGAAATCTATTTTAACTTCAGTAGGGATCAATTCCTATTTGATAATTGTCATAATCCCCCTTCCTTCCTGTGAGGAAATGGGGATTGGTCTCCTCTCAATCCAGACCTATTTGAGGAAAAAGGTCTGCTTCTCCTTCCACCACCACCTCCCCTCCACCCCCCGAAAATCACATGGTTCAAGGAAACCCTGAGCTGGTTGCAATTAGGTCCACTCCTGAGCTGTGTCCATATGAAGAAGGAATTGAAGAATTGTCCCTGTATCACCTCCCCCATTGGCTAAGAAATACTGCATTCTGATTAGCTAGTTCTTGCATATAGATTTGAGCCCTTGAGTTATTGGACCAATGATGAGAAAGGGGAGGGTCCATTCCTGTTAGGGACTAGGGGATAAAATGGACCTGTGAGCCTCCATTTTTGGTCACATGGGGTGGCAAGAATGACAATAAATGAGCCTTTGACACATCACTACTGCTGAGTTACAAAAAAATTATTGTAGGAGTGATTTTCCTCACATTTCTGATTCTGTAACTATTTTTCCCCTTTCTCTCCAGGAAGAACATCCTCAGTCTCATAAGTCTCTTTTTTTGGGCCACTACTTATTTGAGAAATCTCGCCAACCAACCATTTCATTTGAAAAAAATAGACATTTTTTTCCCTTACATGGGTACTATGAGTAAGAAGATAAAACAAAAAAAAATAAATAAAAAGAGAAGAAATAGGACCATGAGAAAATGGGTAGTTGTCTCCTCTCAACGAGGATATGACAGTCAATCATACTCCTCCTGACCTGTTCTTTGGACAAAGGTCTCAGATCCCCTCCTCCCCCTCAGGCTAACAAAATTACATACTTCAAGGAGCCCTGGTCTCAATAAGGTCTGCTCAGGAATTGTGTCCATATAAGGAAGTATAAGGTCTACTCCTGAGTTATTCCCATACAAAGAAGAGGGGTGGGAATACTGTGTTCAGATTAGCTAGTTTTTGCACATAGATTGTAACCCTTGAGTAATCATACCAATGATGAAAAAAGGGAGGGTCCATTCATGTTAGGGACTAGGGTATAAAACATGGCCTGTGAGCCCCCTTTTTTTGCACCCACTAGCTGCACACTAGGGTGCCTCCTTTTCATGAGAAGGAAATAGAAGAGCCTTTGTCACATTACTGCTGAATTCCTGAGAATTATTGAGAAGAGGATTGTTTTTCCCCTCACAAGGACCTTCTCCAATGAAATTGTATGCTATTGGTTGAGAATGATATTAACTTTGATAACTATTATAGGGATTTTGAGGAGAGAAACAATATTAATTGGCAAATGAAGTAGGAAAAGATTCTATGGGATATGTCACTTTTCCAGTCCTTGTAAGAAGAAATAAAAGGTAGATGTAAGGATACAGAACATTCCTGCCAGGAGGTAAAGCTGGCAATAATCATGCAAAGAATAGCCAAGAAACCAATTTGATTAAAATATAGAGGGGGAAGAAAGAAGGAATATTCAATAATACTGGGGATATAGGCTAAAGGCAGATTTTGGAGAGCTTTAAACTCCAACCTGAGGAGATTGCATTTTATTTTAGAATGAAACTGAGTTTTGCATTCTCATTTTGTTCATTATTATACATGACCTCTTGGACAAGTTATTTACTATTTCTGGAGTTCAGCAAAGAGAGAATGACAGTGTTATGGGCCTAGCACCCCAGAAGTTTTCTGGGGTACATGAAAGAACCTTCTCCTGGAAAAACTAAGACAAAGGACAGACACACCTAAAGAGATAAGTGGTGAGGGGCAGCTAGGTAGTGCAGTGGATAGAGCACCAGCCCTGGCTGGATTCAGGAGGACCTGAGTTCAAATCTGGACTCAGACACTTAACACTTACTAGCTATGTGACACTGAGCAAGTCACTTAACCTCAATTGCCCAGTAAAAACAAAACAGAACAAAACAAAACAAAACCAGAGATAAGTGGTACAGGATCTGGACAGAGCTAGTTCCAGTTCTGGGACCAACACCCTTCATTCCAGTCTCCCCCACCCTGAGGAGATAAGATCATTTGTGGCTGCTGCCTTTCTGCCAGGAGAAGGAGAGAGATGGCTTGAGAGATCCACAGCCACCCCTCACCCAATTCCCCCAGTCGCCACCAATGGGGCATGGTCCTGTCTCAATAAGGGAACTTTCCACAGTCAGATGATCACCCCCATCAGTCCTCTATAAAATATCTGCCTGTCCCCTGCTCAAGGAGATAGTTATCTCAGATACGTCTGTGCTAAGCCTTCTCCCCATGGGAAGTCCAAAGATTTCTCCCTTGGTTTCCTTTCCCTAGCCCCTAAATAATTATAAACTTATGCTATTGGATTTGTGTGCAAGAGGGTATAATTCATTAAACAGGAATTTGTAAGGACCCCAAACCCAAACCCCTATCACTTTCCCAAACCCCCACCTACTTTCCCCATAACAATAGTATTCAAGACACTTTCTGTTATGGGGCAGCTAGGTGATGCAGTGGAAAAAGCACCAGCCCAGGATTCAGGAGGATTGGAGTTCAAATATGGCCTCAGATACTTGACACTTACTAGCTGTGTGACCCTGGACAAGTCACTAAACCCTCATTGCCCTGCAAAAAAACACAAATAACCAAACAAAAAGATGCCTTCTGTCAACCTAAAAATTTTAAAATAAGAAACAAAACAAAACACAACAACAATCAATATAACAAAATTAAGGTCTTTAATCAGAGCAGAGAGTTATAACTTGGAGTTTTACATAGCAAATGTTAAGAATACCCCAAGATGGGAACTGGGGACAGGATATATAGGGGTTAACAGAACAGAGAGCTTAATAGATTAACTTTGGGAAGAATAAGTTTCTCACAGAATCAGACAGGTTCATTTGCACAACAAGCTGAAGAACAGAAAGAAACCTGGAGAATCTCAGGAAGAAGAGAGTTTTTGGGGAGATTTGCAAAAAAAATAAAATAAAATAAAAGCTAGAATTAATAAAGTCTGGTCAGCCCAAGGCACTTTATTGGTTTGGGAAAGAAACTAGAGTCAGTTCTCAGTCAATCGTGTTTATAACTTCTAACTACTAAACTTAGCATCCTTATAAATACATGTATACCATGGCAAACAATTTGTAGCATGTATTAGATTACAAATTATATCATCCTTATAGGGAAAAATAAAGTAAATTGAATATTTCCTGCACTAGGGCCATCACTCAAGAACCTTGTATTCCATTCTTAGATCTATGGATTTTGTATGGCTTGCAAGGCCATCTCCAATCCCACACTTTTCCAGGTCCCTAATGTATTTTGTTTTCTCAATTAGAATGTAAGCTCTTTAAAGGTCATGACTGTGTTGCTTGGTGATATTTATATCCCACAAACATAGCATATCCGGAGCAAAGAATGAAGAATACATTCTCCATTCTCTCCCTCTCCCTCCCCTCTCCCTCTCTCTGTCTCTGTCTCTGTCTCTCCCTCTCTTTCCCTCTGTCCCTCTCTCTCACTCCTATTTGATTATCTATCTAGATATCTTTCTTTTGGTCTACTTATCTATCAATCTTTCTACCTACTTTCTCTGTAATGTTGAGTTTCAGCAATGTTAAAGTCATGAATGCTATCTGTACTCATACCTGTGTGAAATGTTCATCAAGGATGAGGACAGTTTTATAAGAAAAAGGAAGCTGTTGGAAGAGTGTAAACATCTGTTTCTCATCATCCTCATCCTTACCTCTCAAGTGTGAGAAAATATGGGATTTGGCAGATACTCAAAGGCCCCACCTGGAGATTAATCTAAACTGACTTAATTGAGAATGATTTACTTTGCTGATTAACCTACTTAAAGTTAATTAGATTGTAACCACACCTGACCAGTTCTTAAGAAGTTATTGTTTTCAGAATTTAAAGACTTTGAACTCAACAGGAGATCACCTTCAAGTCCAGTGAACCAATGATTTTCGATGATGCTAACCAATCAGCTTGAAGCAGTTGTGAAAGGACAACCTCCCCTCTGCACCTATAAAAAGTTTCCATACTCATTTACCTCAGGCAGTTTGTGGTTGAAGCAGGCTGGTGGTGGAGGAGGACATGAGGAAGAACCAGGCTAGGCTGAATCTCTAGGCTAGATCGACCTTTTCTTAACTTTCTGAACTCCAAGTGTTTTCCTTTTTACTAATACCTAGTATGCTTTAATAAATGCTGAATGCCCAAAGAGTGCTGCTATAGCTTCTAATTTAAGGTGACCACACATTTAGATTTCAAACATCACACAAGTAAAGGTGATATAAAAAGAAAATGTATTAAGAGAAATGAAAGACTTTGGTCATTGCCCTCTTATCATTCTTAACTTTTTTCACATAAAACCTCACATATCACACTTTATCCTACTTTCTATTTTGAAGCATTATCAACCTGATATTTTAATGAAAACAATTAATACAATAAGATTGAGGCCTTTAATCAGGGCATAGGAGATGCAGCTCATGGTACCTCACAACAAGTCCTGGAGCCCCTAAGGAGGGGGGCTGGGAACAGGATTTATATAGGGTACCAAGACAAAGAGAATGGCTAGGTTGACTTTGGGAGGGGTTAGGTATTTCAGAGTTTCACCAGATAAGTTCTTTTGAATAACAAACAAAAGTTCATAAAGAAAACTTGGGAACAGGGGGAGGGAGAAATTTGAAATAAATCAGTAGAGAATGACAACTTCTTGTAATTTCCAGGCAATTCATTGGCCTGGAAACCTAAACAAGTTGACTTGAACTTGTCACTATTACATAGCAGCATCCTTTCCCTCACTGCCCCCATTCTGAGATGATTTGGATACTTACTGTAAAAAGCCCTTTTTTTTTTCTTGCTGGACAGAATTAGGTCCAGGATATTAGGGTTTTTTTGCTCCCTTATCATCTATAATTTTTTTAAAAGAATGAGAAGTCACTCCACTTCTGTTGCTGGTGATCAAGGTAAAATCAATGGAAACCCTCTACAGGGACTATTTACCTCAAATGACATGATTATTCTGCAGAAATCTTTACTATTGACATTCTGATTTTGCAAAATAGAAATGCCTGAGGAAAACTTAAAGCCCTTTAATTTTAGTAAGCTTCAGGACATGTTCACATTGTTCACAAGTGTCTTCATGACCTTGGACATGTTATTTCATTTCTCTGCTTGTCAGCTTCCTCAACTTTACAAGAACAGGTTCTAATAAGTGATTTATCTTTAAAGTAACCCAACTCTTAGTACTATGTTCCTGAGCTAGTCTTGTTTTTAATCACTGAAATGCTATGGACCTTGGGCTAAGTCAATGAATTCTTCTATACCTGAACATTCTCCTCATCTGAAAAAAAAAGGAGGAGATGAAGCAAATTCCATAGCACCATAGCACCAACACCATGCTCAGGTGGCCTCTAGTACCTCAGGGAAGGATTTAAAAAAAGCTTCTGGAAAAGAGCTGTGAGTTACTCCTTGGTTTGCCATGTCCTCTCTATTCCCATGGGTATCTGTATGTTCTGGTAGGAGAGTATGTCCCTGGCTTTTGGATAATATTTTATACCATCTATACTTACTATACCACTTTAGGCATTTTTATAATATTGATGTTTTTGGTCTTAGCTTATAATCATGTGGAGAAGCACAGTGTGGGAGTTTATGAGCTACAGAATTTGAAAGTACCTTCCCCAGTATCTCACTTTAATACTAGAGTCCTGAGGCGAGGTGTTAAATGACCTCTCTGGGTTCTTACTCATCTGTGCTAATGGCATTTGAGAGTATGACAAGAGCATGTGTTACAAAGAATGATAGATATGTCTATTTTTCTTCAATTTCATTATTAGTAAAATGGGAACAAAAATTTTTATTGGACTAACCATCCCAGGTTTCAGTAATAATGACTATGAGGTTAGTTGAAAAAGTTAAAGTGCTATAAAATTTCTGTTTCATTATTATTACTTTTGCTTCCATCTCATTTCCATTCACACTCCCCTCCAACATGGATTTTTTTTCCATGCCAGCACTTTCAGCAAATCAATCTTAGTTTAATTTCAGTCTTCAGAAGTCAGGCAAGAACAGGAGCTATCTCTGAAGCATTTATTTGGATCTCCATTATGTGTTATTTTAACATTCTAAGGAGATGGGTTAGATAATGAACCAGCTCCGTTATCCTGAAAAGCATCCACTAAGCAACTCTTCTTTCAGCTCCATAAAAAAAGGCCATGACCATTCACCTGTTAATAAGAAGTGTTATCAAGATTGAAGAAGGCTGTAGTGTGTAAATTTCAGTTTCAAAAAAAAAGAAGAAAATGCACAGTCATTTAAAAAAGTTAACAAATCTCTTTATAGCACTAAAGGTATTAGACATATTTACCAAGGTTTGATTCTCTCTGATGTATAAAACACCTGAGTAAGTGGCATATAAGGGTATGGAGGAGAAGCTTCAAGTTGAGAATGTTATTTATTTATTTATCTATCTATCTATCTATCTATCTATCTATTTATCTATTTCTTTCTTTCTTTCTTTATTTTTAGTGTACTTCTCCTCAGTCAATTTCTCTGTTCTTCACAATAGGTATCATTCATAACAGATGGCCTCTGCTAACTCTGAAAACTGCACTTAACCCTAAAACAGTTTAAAATTCAGCAGTGTTATCCATATACAGTTCAAGAATTCATCATTGAGCTGTTTCTCCAGACCCAACCATGGCCATCTTTTATACATATGGTAGCATGTGATATATGCTAAACTACATGTAACAGATACTTCCTGCAGGGTCCTATCACCATATTTTGTTTAAATATAGGTCTCCTTAATTCAATTCTATTCCATTCACCAAACTTTATTTTTAATTGATATTATTTGGAAAACAACTAGGTTTTGGGGAATATAAAGTCCAAATTGGAGGGTATGGCATTCCTTACTCTTTTTTTTTCCTTTCTTTCTGTGGAGCAATGAGGGTTAAGTGACTTGCCCAGGGTCACACAGCTAGCAAATGTCAAGTGTCTGAGGTCGAACTTGAACTCAGTTCCTCCCGAATGCAGGGACAGCACTTCATCCACTGTGCCACCTAGCTGCCCCAGCATTCCTTATTCTTGAGAAGCTCACCTTTTCCTGGGGCATAGGTGAGATAGATATATAGACAGACAACCAGATGGACAGGCAGACAGACAGATAGATGATAGATAGATAGATTTATATGTGTATGTATGTATGTGTATATACACATGTATAAAATTTATAGTTAAGTAAATGGGAAGTAAATAGAAGAAGAAAGTGTCATGGAAGAAATAGGTGGTTGAGGTCCTTAGGTATTACTCTTTAAATAATTACAGCTCTCACAAACAATCCAATTAGAATAACATTATCTTTTATTTTGGCACTAGACAAGATGACCAAGAGGGAAGTCACAGACTTTACTTCAAGGGTTGAAAATGGCTTAGAGACAAGATTCTCTGAGACACTTTTCTTCTCCAACAGAAGAATAGCAAATGTTTTTATGAATTGCAAATGGGGTGACCTCTTTACAAAGGAAATTTCCCTTTGGGACTGAGATGGAGGAAAGGTTCCTCAGAATCAGGGGGAATTTTCTTTTGGAATGATTGTCCTAGCCTCTGGAGTTATCTTTGTCTCCTAGCTCAGGTAGTAGCCACGACTAACTGACTTTCCTGTTATAGAATTTAATCTACCTCTACTTATGTGTGTCCATCCTGATAACTAGTTTGGCAGTTTAAACTTTAATAGTCCCTTAACCCCTTGATCTGTCCCAATCCATGTCAGAAGGGACATCAAGAGGGAAGGGGAGGGGCAGCTAGGTGGCACAGTGGATAGAGCACCGGCCCTGGATTCAGGAGGACCTGAGTTCAAATTCGGCCTCAGACACTTAACACTTACTAGCTGTGTGACCCTGGGCAAGTCACTTAACCCCAATTGCCTCACTAAAAAAAAAAAAAAAAAGGGAAGGGGAACCAAGAACTAGGAGGAGAGCAGAATTTCATAGGATCTAGTTTATAAGGTAAGATCTTGAAGAAGTTAAGGATACTAGGATGTGAAAGAAAAGGCAAAAGCATTAAAAGAAGGGCATATGCACCTTGCAAAGACATGAAAGTGATATGTAGAAAGCCAAGGTCACAGTTATACCAGATTAGCTGAAGGCAGAATTTATGAAATGGAGTATTATGAAAAAGAAAAGTCTGGAAAACTCAATTCAAGCCATAATGTGAGTATTTAATTGCAAGCTGAGGAATTTTCATAGAGGTAATGGATAAAATGGTGGCCTTAGAGACAAGAAAACCATGACTCAAATCATACTTCAGCCTAGTTACTGACTTTGTGAATCTGAACAACTCTCTTAATTCCTCTGAGACTTGTTTTATATACATGCACACAAAGAGACATGTATGTATGTGTGTATATATGTATGTACACAGATATATACTGTATATATTATATAAAATAGTGTATACATAAATGCATATATTGTTTGTGTTTATGTATACATGCATATAGGGATATACATGTTTATGTATTTACATTAATGTTTATACACATGTACAGATATATCAAATAAATACACATACATGCATTCAAATAAATAAACACATATATGTAAATTGGGGAATTTCATAGAGATAATAGTTGGAATAATGTACTTTGAGTGAGGACGACCTTGATTTAATCATTGATTCATTTTCAGCTGAGATATTTGATGAAGAAGACAAGCACTCTATATCTCATATTTTCATCCAATTGTAGCCATTTCAAAACAGTTATAACCAGAAGTAGACTTCTCTTTGGTGTTTTTTTTTCTTTTGTTTCTGTCATGTCCAACCCTTTGTGACCACATTTGGGTTTTTTAAGAAAAGATATTAAAGTGGTTTATCATTTCCTTCTCCAGCTTATTTTATAGAAGAGGAAACTAGGGCAAACAGGGCTAAGTGACTTGCCCAGAGTCACATAACTAGCAAGAGGCTGAGGTCAGGTTTGAATGAAGGTCTTCCTCACTCCTGAACCAGCACTCTCTCCATTGTACCACCTAGATGCCCTGAGACTTCTCTAAGCCAATCCATTCCCGCAATATGAAGATATTTTCTCTTGATTTGTTCCTATGTCATTTAAATATCATATCTCTATGAAAAAAGTGAAAAAAAAATCCTCCAATTCCAGAAGAAGGATGGGGCTTTCCACAGGCTTCCTCCAGAGTACTATGTAATTTCAGTCCCATTATACTCTGTCCTTGTCAGATCATGTCTGGAAAATTATATTTAATTCTTTTGGGAAGAAAAGTGAACAGGTTGAGTATGTCCAGAGTAAAGTAACTCAGGCTAGTAAAAGGCTTTTGGAACTATGCCATATGATGTAAAACTTGAGAGAAAGTAAGGATCCCTTTCTTCTTGAGATGGTCAGGTAATCTTCATGTAGCAGGTAAAATTGTATCTGGGCAAGATGGACACTGCAGGAAAGACCAAGGCATACATGTTAAGGGCATTCATGGATGGGAGAACTAATGATCACTAGAAATGAAAGCTCCAGTAAACATAAGGGGATGAGTCATTTGCTTTCTCCATTCCAGCTGTTTCCTTCCCACCATGACAAAAAATACAGAAATGGTAACTATCCTATCATTAACTATTCTAATGTTATCCTAATGTTAACTATTCTATAGGATTTCAATTATGTTCAACCTTAACCAAAAACAACAAGCTGGACTTGACCCACAACCAGCCCAGTAAACTAGCTTTACACAGTATGGAAACTGCCTCTCCCAATGAAGATCAATAACTTATTTTTAACTTGATTATGAGAAATCATTCTGGTTCACCGAAAGATTAAGTAACTTGTACATTATCAAAGAACTACAATGCAGGAGATATAGAACTTGAACCCAGAGCTTCATACATCTAACATCAGCCTCTATTCACCAAGCCATATTGGCTCTCATGATTCATATAATTGTCCAAATGATTCCTATATTAAAGTAATTTTTCCTTATCCATAAAATGGGAATATTCTTGTTTGCAACCAATAAGTCCTAGTCAATAGAATTTTAAAATACTTACTATATGTCAGCCACTGAATAAACTTCTTGGGATATAGATGATGGCAAATACACAGTTCTTGACCTCAAGGAGATCATTATCTAATAGAGGAGACAATACACAAATAACTATGTACCATACAGACCCATACGGAGAATTAATTTATAATGTTCTGCAGAGGACATGCATTGGTATTAAGGAAATATTTACTCATGAAGGTCAGGGTTTAGCTAATACTTGAAGACATCCTAGGAAGCTAAGAGGCAGAGGCGAAGACAAAAAACTATTCCCAGCTTCAGGGACAGTCAAAATACTTTCAGTTAAGAGATGAATTTTTGAATTTTCTGGGGACATCTGGGTGGTCTAGTGGATAAAGCACCAGCCCTGGATTCAAGAGGACTTGAGTTCCAATTTGGACTCAGACACTCGATCCTTACTAGCTGTATGACCCTGATCAAGTCACTTAACCCTCATTACTCTGGGGAAAAAAAAAAGATGGATTTTCTTGTAAGAGGAAAAGCAAGGCCAGTGTCACTGGGTCATAGAGTAAATGGGGGCTGATAAGATATAAGAAGAATGGAAAGGTAGGAGAAGTATAAGTACTGAAGAGCTTTCTCATCCAAATATAGGACTTAATAATTGAATCAGGAAGAGATAGGCTGTTACTGACTGGTATTACTGACTAGTGGGATGATATCGTCAATCATCTTCATGCATGTGTTAAGTTCCTACTTGGTGACAAGCATATGATAAGATCTGGTGATACAAAGACAAAAATGACACCATCACTTCCATCAAGAATATTTGTCTTTGGAACTTTTGGGGGGAGCATTGGGGGAGGAAAATTATATAAAACATAAAGTGTTGCTGTCATAGATTTATAAAAAAATTGTCCTCAACATTGCAATTTTATCTTATTTGATAGAAGGTAAGCCGTAATAGGTCAGCTTGGAGCCACAGTGGATAGGAAGACAGGTCTGGAATCAGGAAGACCTGAGTTCAGATCCAACCTCAGACACTAGCTGTTTGACCTTGGGCAAGTTCCTTAAACCTGTTTATCTCTCAGTTTCTTTACCTGTCAAAGGAGCTGTAAAAGGAAAGGGCAAACCATTTCAGTATCTTTGCCCAGAAAACCCCAAATGGGGTCATGAAGTGACAGACATGAGTGAAACAGCTGAACAACCACAGTTAGCCACTGTAAAAGAAGATGAAACTTATGAGCTTTCAAAACTTACTTTTTTAAGCACAAGTTTGAATATTGTCAGCACCTACGATATGCAAACTAACCAAGGGTAGAGGTAGGTTGTCTGTTTTCTTTGGAATCCTACTGTATAACACAGAGTAGGTGCTTTGTAAATAGTTGATGATTGATTGACCGCTTGGCAGTTGGACATCCAAGAAAAACATAGAAGAAAGAATGAAAAAAAAAACAAAACAATAGTCCATGTGGTATACTAGACTATGCAAGATGATATAGTACAATTGATTCACACAGAGGAAAAACTTTCATTATGTGGTTTGAAAAACAAGTCTTCTTGGAATACTTTCAAGTATAGATTTGATATGGACATATAGAGGGGATTGGTTTATCAGGTACTGGACTGCATCTGAACCAGTGTGGATAAGACAGGCCAAACAATAGTAAAGAAGAGGGCCCAGATGCAGAAAACAACAGGATTTGCATCAGGAGAACAACTTAGATTAGATGAAGAATCTTGAGGAAATATATATGTGTGTGTGTGTGTAGGTATATATGTATATACATGTATATATAAGCACATATACATATACTTATAAATACACAAATATACTGTATGAGAATTAAACAAATTAAGTACTTGAATGTGATTTTTAGAGGAAAATTTAAATCTGCCTGTTATATATCACTTCATAATTTAGAAAAGGACATTTTCCATATATGATGAGTATCCAAATAAGAGTCCAGGTCCTCCTTTAATCCAAGCAAATAGAAATGTCATTGCAGACAATGTTATATCTACTAATATTTTACCAATTTGTTTAGCCTTTCCAATGAAAGAATAGGGGGAAAAATGCATAAAAGAATCAATGAATTGTTGAATCCAAAGTTGGTGAATGAATAAATGAATGATAAAACAAAACTGCTTCATTCATTAACTGAATTCCACCAGTGATTAGATTAATATAGAATGTGAAAAAATACTATAAAAACTGCTTCCTACAAAAAAAGCTAAGTATCCATCCCCAAATTGATAAATGTTCAAAGGATATGAGCAGCTAGTGTTCAGAACAAGAAAACAAAACTATCTCAGTCACATGAAGCAAATATTCAATATCACTATTGATTAGAGAAATAGAAATAAAACAAAACTGTTGTATTATCTCACAGGGCAGCTAGGTGATCCAGTGGATAGAATGGCAACTTGAAGTCAGGAAGACCTGAGTTCAAATCCAGCTTCAGACACTTACTAGCTATGTGGCCCTGGGCAAGACACTTGACCCTGTTCGTGTAAGTCTTTCATACATAAAATGAGCTGGAAGGGCAGATAGGTGGCACAGTGGATAAAGCACTGGCCCTGGATTCAAGAGGACCTGAGTTCAAATCCTGCTGCAGACAATTGACACTTACTAGATTTGTGACTCTGGGCAAGTCATTAACCCTCATTGCCCTGCAAAAAAAAAAAAATGACTTCAAGAAGAAAATGGAAAGCCATTTTAGTATATTTGCCAAGAAAACCTCCAAATGAGGTTATGAGATGTTGGATACAAATGAAATGACAGCAAAATCCTCCTCACACCTATCAAATTGATTCATATGGCAAAAAAGGAAAATGACAAATGCTGAAAAAGATGTGGAAATTCCAGCATTGTTGCATTGTTGGAGGAGTTGTGAACTGGTCCAACCCTTCTGGAAAACAATTTGCAACTTTATCCAAAAGGAAATAAACCTGTGTATAATCTTTGGCCCAGAAATACCATTACTGGGTCTATGCCTCTCAAAGAGATAAAAGAGAAAACTGAGAAGAACCAATATTTACTGGAAAAAAAATATAGTACCTCTTTTTGGTGGCAAATAATTGGAAATTGAGAAGATGATCAATTGGGAAATAGCTGAACAATTTGTTGCATGTGATTATGATGGAATACTATTATTCTATAATAAATGATGAGCACAATGGCTTTAGAAAAACCTCAAAACTTCTATCTGAATTGATGTTGAATGAAGTGAGAAGAATAAGAAAAACATTGTACATAGTAACAGCACTGTTGTAAGGATGATCAACTATAAAGGACTTAGCTACTCTGATCAATGCAATGATTCAAGACAATTCCAAAGTACTCTCTCCAGAGAGAGAACTGATTCACTGAGGGTAAATAAATATCATTTTTACAATTTTCTTGATTGTTCTTTTTCCATGGAAGTATGTTTTGCATGTATAATTGGTGCCCTATTGATTGACTCCTCAGTGTATTGAGGAGGGGCAGAAGGGGGTAGGTTTTAGAACTCAAAACTGAAAAAATATATACATATATATTTAAATAACTAAAAATCACAGATAAGATTTTGTTCCTCCACCTTTTTATATACTTTCCTTTGAAAAGCTCAGTTTATTCATGCTATAAAGAAGTATCGGGGCAGCTAGATGGCGCAGTGGATAGAGCACCGGCCCTGGATTCAGGAGTACCTGAGTTCAGATCCAGCCTCAGACACTTAACACTTACTAGCTGTGAGATCCTGGGCAAGTCACTTAACCCCAATTGCCTTACTAAAAACAAAACAAAACAAAACAAAACAAAACAAAAAAAGAAGTATCAGCAATAAAATATCATTCTCCTAGCATGATTCATTGCAATTCAACAATTATGTGGAAGTTGACTCTGGTAAACTTCACTTAAAAACATATCAAAATCCCAAAAGTTATTATTAAAGGGATAGTTAGTGAACATTTAGAAAAGGAAATAGTGACAATAAAACTAGTATATATACATACATACATACATATATTTATTTATTTTGTGGGGCAATGGGTGTTAAGTGACTTGCTCAGGGTCACACAGCTAGTAAGTGTCAAGTGTCTGAGTCTGGATTTGAACTCAGGTACTCCTGAATCTAGGGCCAGTGCTCTATCCACTGTGTCACCTAGCTGCCCCAAAATTAGTATAATTTTAAAATAAAAAAAAACATACACATATATAGTAATTTCCTTTGTGATAGGGTTAATAGTGATAAATATGGATGTGTCTTAATCAATAAGGAAAATGTTGTAACTCTGTTTTATATAGATTTCAAAAGTATCTCATACTCTAACCCTACACTGAAGTGGAGGGAGCAAACACATACATAGGAAACCATCAAATAAATTAATCTATCATAAATACAGTAAAGAGGTTTAAAACAAAACACTAGGTGTGCTCTGATGGAGATCAGGGAAAGCTTGGCAGAAGAGGTAGCATTTGAACAGGAGATGAGAATGCTTATAAATCCATGTACAATATTTAAAATTTGTGTTAATATTTTTCTAATAAAGATAAAATTCAAAGTTAAAGACCCCATACCATTTTCTTTATTAGAACAAGATAAAGGTAATGTTGTCATTCCTGCCTATCCTATCAAAATTAATGAGATGCAAACAAAGCAGTTCTCAGAGTCAAATTTATATTCTTGAATGCTCATAATAAGAGGGAAATAGAAAAGATTAATGAGATCAGTTAGCAGATAAACTTTTAGAAAACCAACAAATCAAAATATTACAATCAAGTATAAAACAGGAAATCAACAGAATTAAAGGATCAATTATATTTGTTTGTCTTTGCCCCCCAAAACAGAGCTAATGCAAAGAATGGAAACTAGAAAGAAGCATCTTAGATGTAGGTTTAAATCTATGTGTGGGATGTGGGTAGGGGGAGTTATGAGAGAGGGAGAGCAGGATGTAATAATGAGTTATGTAAGACTCCAGGTGACTAATTCAAGAAGCCACAGATTTCACCTCATCAGCATTTTGA
Source organism: Dromiciops gliroides (assembly GCF_019393635.1). Lineage (NCBI taxonomy): Eukaryota > Metazoa > Chordata > Mammalia > Microbiotheria > Microbiotheriidae > Dromiciops > Dromiciops gliroides. Next base: position 685,443,170 of record NC_057862.1, read on the forward strand.
AACAAAGCTGAATGACTACTTGTCAAGGATGCTCTACTATGGAATCTTGGAGAGATACAAATTACAATAAATGACCATTGAGACTGCTTCCAACTTGGAAATTCTAGACACACATGTGAACTAGTTAAAATGATGAACTTAATACGTTATGAGTAAATTATAATTTAAAAAGAAGTGCTATAAATATATAAATAAGATATAAATGAAAAGGGGAAAATCACAAGCAAAAGGGAAAATTAAGGAAACTGTGAGATACAAGTTTTGGGATAACACAGTTATGGGATAACAAAACGATGAATGTAAAAAAAGTTGAGTAACTATGTAATTAAAAGATGAAATAAATAAAGCAGCATTACAAAGGTAAGTTGTACAGCTCATGATAGCCACATTAAAGAAAAAAAGTAATTTATGGATTTACAATTGAATTACGTCCAACATGTACACAACACACAATCCTTATACATTCTAAATAGTTTTTAAAAGAAAGATAGCAAAGTTATCTATTATTTTTATTAGGCAACTTTGATCCTGATCTCCAAATTCTGTAACAACAAAATAAACAGAGCTCTAAACCAATATAATGAATTTAATGTTTTAGAGTTTCTTCATGTAAGGCTTCCTTCCTAGATGCCAATAATGAGACTTCTAAAACTTTAGAGATTAATAGTGGCTTGTCATGGTGACCAAAAAAAAAAAAAACACACAAGCAAAATAACAATGAAAAACTAACCATCATCCTGAAGCTATATTGATGCTGGGCTTCTCAAAATGAAATGAGTTGGTTCTCATACCAGAGGTGCATAATTCATCATTGACACACAGTAAAAAAATAACTTTTGAAATTGGTTGGAACTACCATAATATATGTTTTTTAAATTCTGGATCTTTGTAAGGATGACCTTCATTAGTAATATTTTCTATCCTCACTTCCACTTAGAGAATCCTCAGATTTCTGGAGGACTTAACCCAGGACCAATTCTAGAGTGTCTTTTTACAACCAACATTCATGAATACCCGGAAAAATGAAACAGTGATATCAGAGTTATAGTACAAGTTCATCAAAAACTTGTGTCAAACCAAAGTTGATTTTTTGTCAAATTAACAAATCATGGGGCTTCCATAATTATAGTAATCATTGGGAAAGCACTTGACAATTTTTGGTGCTATTCTTGTAAAAAGTTTGAGAAGTGTGGAATAACATTAGTGCAGTTTTTTTATTGAGAACTTACTGAATGCTTGGACCCAAAGTGTTGTCATATATGTATCACTGTCATGTTGGAAAGAGGTCTCTTATGGAGTGCTCCAGGAATTTGTGTTTGGTCTTATGCTATTCATTCATTAATTCATTCACTTATTTTTTCTATCTATTTATTTAAATTATACAAGTATTTTATTAATTTCTAGTTTCAAATGGATAGTTTTCATAATTTATTTTTATAAAATTTCTAGTCTCAAATTTTTCTTCCTCCCTCCCCTCCCTGCTCCCTTCCCAAGACAACAAGCAATCTGATACAGGTTATATATGTACAATCACATTAAACATATTTCTGCATTAGTCATGCTGTGAAAGAAGAATTAGAGCAAAAGGGAAACACCTCAAAAATAGAAAGAGTATGATTCAATCTGCATCTAGATGCCACAGTTTATTGTTTTTTTTTTTCTGGATTTAGAGAGCATTTTCCATCGTGAGTCCTTTGGAGTTATCTTGGACCATTATATTGCTGAGAAGAGTCCTGTTTATCACAGTTGATCAAAACACAATGTTCCTGCGTAGAATGTTCTCCTGGTTCTGCTCATCTCACTCAGCATCAGTTCAAGTAAGTCTTTCCAGGTTTCTCTATAATCCTCCTGCTCATCATTTCTTACAGCACAATAGTATTCCATTACATTCATATACCACACCTTGTTCAGCCATTCCCCAATTGGTGGGCATCCCCTCAATTTCCAATTCCTTGCCACCACGAAAAGAGCAGCTATAAATATTTTTATACATGTGGATCCTTTTCCTATTTTTATGATCTCTTTGGGAAAAAGTCCTAATAGTGGTATTTCTGGGACAAAGGGTATGCACAGCTTTATAGCCCTTTGGGGATAGTTCCAAATTGCTCTCCAGAATGGTTGGATCAGTTCACAGTTTCACCAACAATGCATTAGTGTTCCAATTTTTCCACACCTTCTCCAACATATATTATTTTTCTTTTTTTGTCATATTAGCCAATCTGATAGGTGTCAGGTGGTACCTCAGAGTTGTTTTAATTTGCATTTCTCTTATCAAAAGCGATTTAGAACATTTTTTTTTCAATATGGCAATAGATAACTTTGACTTCATCAGAAAACTGCCTGTTAATATCTTTTGACCATTTCTCAACTGGGGAATGACTTGGAGGTCTTATGCTATTTAAAACCATCTATTAGTGCTTTGTATAAAGGCAGAGATGAAATTCTTTTTTTTTTTTTTTTTTTTTGGTGAGGCAATTGGGGTTGTGACTTGCCCAGGGTCACACAGCTAGTAAGTGTTAAGTGTCTGAGGCCGGATTTGAACTCAGGTACTCCTGACTCCAGGGCCAGTGCTCTATCCACTGTGCCACCTAGCTGCCCCAGAGATGAAATTATTAGTGAATTTTTAGATAATTCCAAGCCAGCAGAGATAACTAGCATGGACAATGACAGAATCAGTAACAGCTATACATTTGATTAAAAAAAAAAAAAACTCTGCATGTAAAATATGGGGAGGAGTGGATAGGCAACAATTCAGTTGGAAACAAATCCAATACTTCCTTAAATTCATTTGATTTAATTAAATCCAACATTCACTTGTTAAGCACCTGCCATATTCAAAATAATATACTCAGAACAGGGGACATAAAGTGAAAGAAATTCTGACCTCAAGGAACTCATGTTCGATTGCATCAACTTACTCATTTCCAGTGACCTACTTCTCTAACTTAGCTCAGCTACACACAGAGATGATCATACCCTTAGTGCTACCATCACCTATGTTTTCCACTTCAGTATTTATGAACTCTGTAATAACCTTTTTTCTGATAATAATCTTTTACCAGTCCATATTTCCCTCTGCCTTTTGACTCCTGATCTTCATCTTCACTGTGAACTTCAATCACTTCATCCCTTAGTTCTTTCCCAGGCAATCACCCCATTCACTAGCTACCCTATCATCCCTTTCCCATCCTGACACCTTGGTAAACAAATTCAACTCTATTATTTTTATCAAGTCTTTTTCAATTCTATTGTCCAATTTGCCCTTCCAAGTCTCAATATTGTATGATTCCCACCATCTGCTGTTTTCATTCCTATTCACATGCTGCTGAATGAAGCTGGAGAAAATCATGAAACCATGCTGACTGGATCCACTACAAATTTATGTGATATAAATCACTAGAACCTTCACTGTGGTTTGGTAATCATTTAAGATATTACTCATCAATTCATTATCCCATTCACTCCATGACATTTCCCAAATGTTTACAGCTATCATCAAACTTTCCATTGTTCCTCCTTCTCACAACCTTTCAGCCAAGAATCTTGTTTCATATTTCACTGAAAATAGCAGGCATAATATCATGCATTTATATAGTGCCTTAAGGTTTGTGAAGCACTTTACATAGGTTAACTCATTTGACCTCAATACAGCCTTGTGAGGTATGTGTTATCATTATCCCTTTTTGCTGATGAGGAAAGTGAGGTTGATGGATGCTAAGTTACTTGATTAGGGTCACCCAGGCAGCGTGGCAGAATTTTAAATAAGAGCCTTCTGCTATGAAGACTAGCACTCTATCAACTCTCCTACATAGATTCCATTGGTGAAGAATTCACTCTTTTCTCCTTCTTTTCATCTCACACCACTAAGATACCTTCCACGACTGTCCTTCTTCACCCCGCTGTCTTATCAAGATGTCACTCTTCTTCCTGTAAAAGAAAACCCTTCCATGTATACAATTCATCTCATTCTGTGCCATTTTCTCTATCAGGTTGCCCTCTCTCTCATGCCTACTCTCACTTATCTTTAGTATTTCACTTCCATCTAATTTCTGTATCTGTAAATATGTCTATGTCTCCCCCATTTTCAAAAATAAAAGTAATCCATTCATCCATAGTAGGGATTGTCCTACATTTCCCCCTCGTTTTGTCAGAGAAGGCATTCTCATTGTGAAGATAGGTTATGATAGGTGCTTCTACTTCCTTTCTGGTCGCTCTCTTCTTAACTCAATATAAATTTGCTTCTGACCTCATCACTCTTTTTTTTTCTCTTGAAGTTCACCAATGATCTCTTAATTTACAAATCTAGTAGCCTTTTTAAAAAGAGTTTTATTCTATTCTGACCTCTATAGAGCCTTTTACTCTGCTGATCACCTTTTCTCTTTGATATTCTCTCTTCTCTAAATTCTTATGACACAGCAATGTCCTGGGTCTACTTCTACCTTTTAATCCTTCTCTGTTTCTTTTACTGTATCTCCAACTGTACATTTTGTATCTAGTACTGGGTATCCCATACACATGTTAACTCAACATGGCTAAAACTGAACTCATATTCTTTAGTCCCAAACTTTCCCTTCTTCAAAATTTCCCTATTACTGTCAATGGCACCACCATCCTCCTAGTCACCCAGCCTCACAACCTACAGGTCATCCTTGTGTCTTCAGTCTGTTTCACTATCCATATGAAATTTGTTCCCAAATTATGTGATTTCCATCTATATTACATCATTTGTATGTGTTCCCTTCTCTCCTGTGATAGTGCCACTCAACTGGTAGAGTTCTTCATCATTTCAGATCTCTACTTTGGAGTCTTGGTATGGGCAGTGAGAGTAAGTGTTATGATGATGTTGATGCAATCAGCATTTCCATTATATATGGAAACAATAGAGCTTTGGTGTCATGGTTGGTAATAACATTCCTGTCAGCCATAGAATTTCAGATCTGAGGGGATTTTTGAGACCATTTAGTCAATCAGTCAAAAAGCATGTACTAGCCACTTACTATGTTCTAGGCACTATGCTAAGATTTAATTCAGCTTCTTCTTTTCATAGATAAGAAAACTGAAAGTCATAGAAGGGAAATTACTATTCCAAGGACATATTGTTACTTAGTGGCAGAGTCAGTACTAAAAAAAAATCATCTCCACATTACTCATTCTTGGCAATTCTTTTCCAGCATTTTGCATGCCTCTTTCCAGAATGCTTAAAGCTCCATGCAGCCCCATTGCCTTCTCTGAGCAGCTGAAGTGAAAGGACAGCTCCATTATGAGTTATAGTAATAATCAAAAGGGGAGGGGGTGAGAGAAGATAAAAGAAAACAAACAAAATGGCACAACCCCAAGAAACTCATGTTCAGAGCAATTCTCATTATCCACTTCACCAGTCCAGAACTATTAGGTCATTATGTCCGCCCCCTCTTCGCCTACTCCTCTGATAGCTCTAATGAAAGATTGGAGGGCCTGCTGCCATGCCTTCATTCTATGAGAAATCCAATTGAGAAATTGATACTGACATAATTATGAAAGGACAAAAGGGATTGCAGGAGTGTCTAACATCCTATCCCTTGAAAGTGATGGGAAAATGCACTGATATTAGGTTATCTAGGCATAGTGCCTGGCACATAGTAGGCAATTAATAAGTGTCTATATTTGACTAGGTATCATTTCATTGTCTCCCTAATGGGAGAATAATAGTAGTAATAAAAACAAACATTTCTATATCACTTTAAGGGTTATAAATAATTTTATTTCCATGGGTTGATGTTATGATTATTTTTCTTTTTACAGCTAAGAGAATGGAGGCAGCGAGATGTTAAATTGACTTGCTTTGGGTCACATGTCTAGTTTGTTTTGGTGGCAGGATGTCTCATTTCTTCCTGACTCTATCAGCTGAGCCACATAACTTCCTGGTGCTGCAAATACAATAGTGAAATAGGAAATGTGAGGCCAGTTAAGAGTTTCTCTTATTCTCATCTCAGAAAAAAAAAAAAATTAAGGCCCAGAACCATTTGCCCTCCTGATGCCTAGTTTGGGTGAGGTTAATAAACACTATTTTAACTGCTCAAGTTGGGAACCCAGATATACATAAATGTATATCTAAAGGATCTGTGATTACTTTATCTTAAGAAAATTTTTGAGTTTGGAATATTCTCCATCACACAAGAGTTCATGACAGTTTTACTTGGTAGATTCACCCCAGGTATTTGACTGAGGCTAAGAGGAATGTAAGGACCTACTCAAGGTAACACAACTAATAAATTTCAGAAACATTATTTGAACCCAGGTCTTCTGGGCTTCAATTCCTCCTGTAACTAGTACAGTCTACAAACTCTACATCCCCTCATCCAACAAATACAGAGTAGAGTGTCATATAATTTAGAAGCAAAGGGAATGGAGGCAAAACATTCATGCTGACCACAGGAATAGATAGGGAAAAGGTGACAGGTATACAATTATAGCCCAATTTCATTTTGCACTGACCAGATGGATCAATATAAGAATTTGTCCCTAAGAATGAGTAATTTCCTTTCCATATCACTTCCCCTTAATTCCATTTATTACTTCTAAAAAGTCTATTTTTTTCTTCTGCCATTACTTCAATTCTTCTCCTGCTATGCGTACGGGTAAAAGACACAATTAAAATATGTGTCAACATCTTTCAAAAACCACAATAACATGAAACTTTATATCAATTTCCCAACTTATCTTACTAAGAGATGATTAAATACAAAATAAATATGAAATTTTTTATTAAGACACTGACCCATTTTGTCCTTCCCTAAAATAAATTGCCTCTCGTTAAGATCACTGTCCACATCTACACTCTTTGACTGTCTTTCCTTACATTTTTGAAGCCAGATTTTCAATAATTTAATTGAAATCATCAGCTTTACAGAGCAGTGGCCCGGAGAAACAGATGCTATTCTATCCTGAACAAACAAGGATGCTGTCCGCCTCAGTAAGGACTGATCAGATGAGATTTCAGAGCCAAATCCATGGTGCTGCCTTCTTTTGAGGGCAATTTCTTTCTTTTTTTTTTGCATGTCTGCTCATTGCCTCTGGGATGAAATGGGCAAGTATTATGACCACAATAACTTCTGTTTGTCACTCGGCCATTATGAGGAAAATGAAATAAAATACAAACTGCCTCAAGGAACAAAGACTATTTTCATGCAAATGGCTTCAGTAATAAAAGAAGAAGCAAAAAAAAAAAATCCAGGAAAATATATGAGGAAAACATTTTTTTCAAGTTTAGCAACATTTGAAACTTTCCCACTGTCAGTGATAACACATAAACAGAACCCCTCATATTCAATAACAAACTACAGAATACAGGAATAAAAGGAATCTTTGATATTATTTGTTCTAGCCAAATTTTATTTTAATTAGTGTTAATTATTTCAGTGTATTTTTAAAATTGTCTTCAATTAGGATCCTAAAAAAAATAAGTAATTCCAGATGGCACAAACCAGGAAAGGGTAGTTAACACAATGGATGAGTTTCCAGAACCAAAAAGGTCTTAGCCTAGAATGCATCGGTTCAACTTACCATTGTGAAATGTAATAGTGATAAATGTAAACTCTTAAATTTTGGTTCAAACAATCAATCACACAAATCAGAAAATCTTGGAAGTTGGGTAGATAGTACATAGTCTAAAAAAAAATCACAAGCATTTATAAAACTCAATAGAAATAAAATGTGATATAGTCCTGATTTTTTCAGTCTTTCTAACATGGCTAATATGGAATATGTTTTGTATAACCTCACATGTATGATTCTTATCAGATTGTTTTCCTTCTCAAGGAAGGGAAAGCAGGAAGGAAGAAAAGGATGTGGAACTCAAAAATTTAAATATATGTATATGTACATCTATCTATCTATCTATTTTACATGTAATTTGAAAATGTTCGATGACATCAAAATAATGGATGACCCAGGAGATTGTCAGTCATTTTGACTTTTTTCTTGCCACTGGAACTTGATACCTCTGAAAGAAAGTGAGGTTGATGATTTTGTGCAACTCTGCCTCATTGAAATCCCCTTGAAACATGATTTCACTGCATGATTGATTGGTTGAATAATGTGATAACTTCTAACCCCCAGGTCTTTGTGTACTAAATAGTTTAACCTGGTACCTTTGATTTGTTTATAGGTAAAAACCAAACAAACAAAAAACAAAACAAAAGAAACAACAACAAAAACCAACCTTAAGGATGGGTCCTTTCCAAGGGACATCTCTTTTGTCCTTGTCTTTCCTAATCAAAATTAGGGTTGGTTTAGTCTCTCCAAAGAGATGGTTAAAAGGGTAATCCTGACCGGGATGGTTCTGATTTCTAATTAAGATTACTAAAATGCAGTTGAAGCCCATAAAGCAATTAGCTCTATTTAATTGTCAAAGACTATTGTAATCAGCTATATCCAAAGACCTACCCACTTTCTACAGCTGAAGTGCATCATAAGGTTTGTCAACTATCTAGACCTTCTCCTTTCAGGTCTCAATAAAAATGATCTATTTCATTCCTTCAGGGTCACTGACCTATTAAGCAGACCAGTCTGACCCACTTCATTTACAGCTATAAAAGTCACTGATAATAAACAGTTATCTTGCCCTGGAGAAAATGTACCTCAGTTGGCCCATCTTCCATTTTTATTCAGCACAGGGATAAAGACTGGGCCTATGGTTTTATTGTTACAGGGAACTCCCAGGTGAGAAAATTCCTTCTACCAGTTCAAATTGGCAAATTATTTGCACCTTACTGTCTTAGATAATAATCTAGAGTACAAAGAAGTTACATAACTTGCCCTTATCCATTGTCAGAGTCAGTACTTGAATACAAGTCTTCTCAGATGCCTGACCAAAAGGTTGCTTTTCATTAAATATTAACTTATATTAACAAAGTATTTTCAAGTTTGCAAAACAGTAGAAATATGACCACATGTCAGCTTGACAGTGTCCCTGTTAAGTAAGGGATACAGCTATTATCATACTCATTTTACATATGAGTAAACTGAGGCTTGCTCAACATCATGTAGCTATTAAGTAAAAGACATGGGATTGGAACCCAAGTCTTCTTGATTGTAAGCCCTTGATCTATTAATTGCCATATGCTGCCTTTCTTTATAGGGGATCTGAAACAATGCATCTCATAGAAGGTTTAATAGGAACATGAACACACACATACACACATAATTTGATAGCAGGAGGGAATTCTTCAGGCCCCCCCCCATATATCTATATCTATACATACATACATGTAAAGACTCGTAGAGATCAAGACAAGTGCCTCATCTTCCCAGTGGAGCTCACCTTCCTCATTAGCAGTGTCAAAAGCTCCTGCTGCCTCTCACTCACACATCACCACAAGGAGTCACATTTATAAGTCATTAGGTTGGAGTAAAATCTTGACTTGATTTAATTAATTCAAATATTCATAAGCATGTGAAGGAGGGGGAAAGGTGTTGTTCTTAATCCAAACTGACAACCCTGTTCAAAAATGCAGAATATTGCTTTTTATATGAGGAGCAATTGTCTATGAGGCCAACCAGTATATGGATCTGAAAATCAGGAGGAAATGCGTGCAACAAACCCACAGTTTAACGTGGCCACAATAGTGGCTTGTAGAAATCATTGATTAACATCCCCACAAGTTCAGTAGTAGATGAATAATAATTCAGATTTTAATACTTCCTTTGATACTTTATAACTGTGTAACCCTGAGTAAATAATGAAAATCTCTCAGGCTCAGTTGCTATTGTTGTTATCTATCTTTCTATCTATTCATTTATTCATATATTTATTCATCTGCCCATCTATTCATTTACTCACCCACTCATTTATTCATTTATTCACTTGTTTGTCTGCTTATTTATTTATTTGCTCACTGATTCATTCATGTATTTGTTTGTTTTGAATTTTATGATGATGATGATGATGATATATCACTAACACACCCACAGAGTACTTGGAAAGATCAAAAGTGCCATATGCAGATTTGCATGGAGAGCTGACCTCAGAAATATGAGGACACAGGATCATCATGACATTTTGCAAACTTTGGCAGTGTTGTTGAAAATCCCCTCCTTGATACTCTCCTCCACTTAAGTTTCTGCAACACCCTTGTATCACATAGCATACCTGTTATCTTAATGACCTCTCCTTATCAAGGTTCTTTTTATTGGATCTTCATCCTTGGACTTAAGCTCTCTTCTGCACCTTCTTTTCTCCCTCTATACAATTTGATTTGTTGATCTCATCAGTGCCCAGGGATTCAACTACTATTTCTATGCTGATGATTAAGAGATCTACTTAACCATCCCTAACCTCTCTGCTCATCTCTGAACTAGCATCTACAACTTCCCATGGGTCATCTTGAACTGTATATTCTACAGATTTCTTCATCTTAACATGTCTATAATTTAGTGTCATATTTCACATCAAACTCTCCTTTCTTTTTTCTCTTTTTATTTTTTTATTTATTTTTTTTTTAGTGAGGCAATTGGGGTTAAGTGACTTGCCCAGGGTCACACAGCTAGTAAGTGTTAAGTGTCTGAGGCCGGATTTGAACTCAGGTACTCCTGACTCCTGGGCCGGTGCTCTATCCACTGTGCCACCTAGCTGCCCCGAAACTCTCCTTTCTTAACTTCATTTTTACTTTTTGGGATAGCATCATTCTCTCAGACACTCAAAGTAGGTGTTATTCCTCTAAACTCCTGTATCCAATTAGCAGGCAAGGTCTGTTGATTTTACCTTTTTTTAACAACTTTTGGATATGTCACTTTTTCTTCTCTGACTCTGCCACCAACTTGGAACCGGTTCTCATTACCTCATATCTGGACTACTGGAATAGCCTTCTTGCCACAAGTCTCTCCCCCATTCTTTACTCAAGTGTCAAAATTGTCTTCCAAAAAGCCTGACCATGTTACTCCCAGTTATTCAATAACTGTAGTCACTCTCTGTTATCTACAGGATCAAATATAAAAGCCTCTTCTTTTCTTTCACAGCTTGTCATAACCTGACCCCTTACTAAAATCTTTCCTTTCTTCTTTCTTATTTATCCCCTGACATGAATTCAGTGATCCAATAACAATGGTCTCCTTGATTTTCCTCAAACAAGACACTCTACCGCCTGATTCTTTGAAATTTCCTTACTGGCCCTCATCACTGGAACTTCTGTCTCCATCTCTGCCCTTGTTTGTCTATGTCTCTCCCTTTCTGTCTCTCCCTTTCTCTTTCTCTCTCTCTTTCTCTTTCTGTCTCTGTTTCTCTGCCTCTTTCTGTCTCTCTCTGTTTTTCTCTTTCTCTCTGTTACTCTGTCTCATTTTTCCTTTCCTGCTTCCCCTCTATTTCTTTTATTCCAAGATAAAATGTCACCTTTTAAAATAATCCTTTAGCTACACTTTCTCCACCCTGATAGTACTCCCCCTCTGCTGATTATCTTCATTTTCATCCTCCTTCCATGTAGTCGGTACATAGTTGATTGGATATCATATCCCCTATTCGATTGAAGCACCTTGAACCTAAATAAACATTTTTGCTTTTCTTAGTAGCTGTCGTCTCTATCACAGGGTCAAGTACCTAGTAGGCATTTAATAAATGTTTGTTGACCAACTTGCTCTTCCAGTGTTGATTTTGACATACACACTGTATATGTGACCAGGAGCTAAATACTTATGCTCTCGTTGCTCGCAGGAAAAAAAAAAAATCTGTCTTCAATTTATAGAGCAGACGTGTATTTTCCTCATTTGGAGGACTTTCCACATCATGAGCACCTTATACCATTGAAATAACAAGACAGATCCAACATTTAAAAGAGAAATAAATTTTTTTAAAAAGTGTTATATATTTCCAGGGACTAAAGACACAGGGATGAATCTTAATGATATAACTTCCATTATAAAACCCTTTCTAGCCAAACCTCTATAACTCTCACTTTCTTGTTAAGGGTTGAGAAATGAGGAATAATATTTCTGTCCCTCTATGATGTGTGAGCTCAACTTTGATCTGTGAGAATTTATGACATAACACACGGAGAACACATAGATAAAGAGGCTAAGGGAAAACCTCTTTCTTGTTACAACAGCCTTAAATGATCTTTTATGAAGAACCATTTTAAAGTGAACTTCATGAGGAGTGAATATAGAGGGAGATTCAGGAGTTATAGCTTGGAACAAAGGGGGAAATAAATTGCCTTTTTGTTAGGGATGGAGATAAGTTGGAGAGGATAAAGAGAAAGAAAACTGAAACATTAATATATAAAATTATTTCCAGTTTTATCCTAAAAAAAAGAAAAATAAGATTCATACAAAGCAGTTTTGATTGTTATCCTGAACAAGCTGAGTGGTATGGTATGATATTGTCAAAAGGTAAGAAAAAAAAATCTTCAATTTGATGAAAGGTTTAAAGTTACTATGAATTTTCCTTCAGGTGAAATATCCTAAGTGATGGCTTATCTGTTACTATTTATTTATTTTTCATTTTAATTTAATTTAAAAGTTTTATTTCATTAAGTTCTAGGAAATTAGGTTATTAATAAAAATATGTATGAGTGAATGAATAAAATATCATATATTAAGCCTTAGTATATGCCTAGCATTCTGATAAGTGATAGAGATACAAATACTAGCAAGCAAGATAGCACCTACCATAAAGAATCTTAAATTTTTGTTTCTTTGTTTTGTTGTTTCTTGCTTTTTTTTTCTTTTTTTTAGGGCAATGAGGGTTAAGTGAATTGCCCAGGGTCGCACAGCTAGTAAGTGTATGCTAGTAAGTCAAGTGTCTGAAGCCAGATTTGAACTCAGGACCTCCTGGATCCAGGGCTGGCGCTTTATCCACTGCACCACCTAGCTGCCCCTAAATCTTACGCTTTTTAAGGTCTGAAGGACACACATAAAGGAAAACTAGAAAGAGTATGGGTGGGTGAACACATGATGGCCTTATTTTGAAATGCCCAGGGAGTGAAGTGGATGCCTAATTTAGGGGCAAAATAAGGTCATCTTACCTATCAGAGCCCAGAATTGCCCTTGGTCTCTACCCCAAAACGAAGATTTTTATAGCAGGGGGACAGAGATAAGAAGTACTAGCAGCATGATTTATAAAGTCTTAGAAAATAATTTCTGTAGTTTATTATATAAATATTATTTGATGAAATGGAATAAGGGTCTGTATTCATTTTAGAGTGATATGGAAATTTTACTAATTAATGTGAAAATATTTTTACATACCCTTGGGTTACTTGAGTTTGGAATAGCAAGGTTAAATACAGGACCAATCAAATAGCAGTTTGGAGGTGCAAGGTGGAGAGATCTATAAGTGATTTTCAATATAACCCACCCCAGTATCCTTGCTATACCGACCTCCAAAGGATAATTCCTTAGATCACTTATTTGAGGCTCAAATATGAGAGCATGTGTAAAGTGCTTCATCAAACTTGAGGGATTGAATCATTCAGTTATCATCATCATCATCATGACCATTGCCATCACTGCCACCACGATCATGATATATCCGTGTGTATAAATTTACAAGATCACATGATTTGCCTGTGCCACTCTTTCCCCTTCCCACCATTAAGCTGAACTTTTCCTGAGAGGAGCAGCTGGGTTGTATTGATCTTGCCTGTCAAGTGATTAATTCAGGGCATGACATATAATGATAATAAGCCAGATCCCTATAGTACTTAACAGGTTGCAATGTGATTTTCTTACAATATTTCCATGAAGTGGAAAGTAGATTGATTGTGGTACTATTTTATAAAGTACTACCATTTGTGGTGCCATTTGATATGTTAAATGCAGAGGGCTTGTTACAAGCACAATACTAGTAAATGCTAGAGGCAGAATTCATACAGGACCTCTTTTCGTAGACCAATATTCTGTCCCATATAACAGCCACTTAATTAATGACTGGTGACTTGAATTTCATGCCTTTATCTTTTCTCCATGAGCTTGGTTCATTGTGGAAAAACTATATTCTCCATGATATTAGCAACAGAAGAAGAAAGGGACCGAAAGTTAGCAATAATTCAGAGGTAGGTTGCATATAAATTGATTTAGAGCTTAAAAGCATTAAATACTACTATTCCTTTTATTTTAATAATGAGGAAACTGAGTCATATCATAGAAATGACACAAATCACAGTACAACTTGAATATACTTGAGAGACAATCACTCTAGGTAAAATTGTTCACCAAAGTATAAACTAAAAAAGATGGAACACTGAACTCTTTATATTATAAAAAGGGAAAAATTGATAAATATTTACTGACTTGAATTACCTTGGATTATAATAGAATCTGAATCCAATCTGAATCAAAATATTTGAGGTTTGGAGGTTGAAAGAAACTTCTAGGCCACTGAAAAAAACTTCCTTACCAGTATTCCCATTGGGGATACTAAAGTACAAATAATTTATATGATTTACCTAAAGTCATTGAGCTAGTAATTGGTTGAGGTAACATTTGAACACATTGAAAGTTGTTTATTATTATTATTTTTATTACTTATTGTTTTTATTAATTGACTTATTTCCATATCAGAGGGGAATTTCCTAGTGCCAGGTTTTAGGGTTATATCCTTCACTTTATTCAGAGTTTTTCAATTAAAAAAAAAGGGAAGTAATACTTACCTTGTTATCTGTATTAGGGCATATAGGGATGTTCAGGGAAGCCCAATATTTCTGGTCTGAGGGTTTCCTAGGCCTTTGCAGGGCTGCTTTCCACTTTTAGTGTTTGCATGATTCACCCAACTCTCACTCGTGGCTACAAGATGTAATATTCACAGTGATCACACCCTTGTGAAACATTTCAACAGAGGGGCTGAATTAGGTTGAGGGAAACCAAGGGATGTGAATATCATCAGTAAGTTGGGGGAGGTGTCCACTGCAAGTGTATGAAGACTTACTCCCAGAAGAATGGATAGATGATCACAGTTTGTTCCAATGGACATGGAGGTGGCTGAAGCATGTCTTAAGGGGCTCTTAGACCTTTGTTAGACATTGAAGATGTCCAAGTTATCCACTCCATCCTGAGCCATAGCCAGTCATCTTGTCTGTGTCATTGGCCATAGATGATTCTGAAGGAGAAATTGAAGTCAATTACTCTGAACAACACTGCCTCACAAATACAATTTATACTTAAGTCAAAAGTCATCACATGTAACATCTTAATATTTTGCTTAACCTCAAAGCTCTGTGATGACAAGGAAGTGAAAAAACAGAAAGTGTGGACACATTGAGAACTGTCCTCATGACATTGTGCACAAGTGACCCAGACCACAGGTGGCCAAGACTGAAGCAGCAACGGGATTTTGCAGCCCCCTGGGTGTCTGAGCAGCCTTCCTAAAGGACTCACCTCCCAGTATAAGGAAAGGGCTGGAAAAGGTGCCCTAAAATTGCCTTCTTCACCTAATTTAACTCTGGGATACTTATAGCAGCAGATATCTTGCAGTGTGGTTAACACACACACACACACACACGCACATTCAGAATATACAAAAACCTTTGTGAAGATGATTCAACTCACCAGTGGTATATGAAATATGTTTATGCTTATGGGAAAGAAAATCCAGTAAATGTAAAAGAGGAAAAGCTCTTATTGCAGGAAATATCAGTAGTTATTGCATCTAAATAGCAGACCTGAGTGAACCAAGACTGGCTAATGAAGACTGCCTTACTGTAGTCAAGGTTGAATAAGCAGTTTTTGGAATGAATGCAGCAAAGAGGAGCATCATAAAGACTACATAGGTCTTCTAACAAAACTAATTTAGTAAATAAGCTTGGATGTTTTCCAAAAGGAGTGAATGACAGGCTTATGACAATGCAATTGTCACTTGCAGGAAAACACCATATCACCATCATCAATGCATATACTCCAAGCATTACAAACCATAATTGGGTCAAAGAAAACATTTATAACAATCTGGAGACCTTCATCATCAATGTATTGAAAGAGGTCAATCTTGTAATATTAGGTAACTTTAACACCAGAGTAGGAACAGATTATTAGACATGGCAGGGAGTCCTTGAAAGGAATGGAGTTGGAAACAGCAACAACAGTGGTCAATTATTATTGAAGACCTTTTGAGTCTCATGATCTTATCATCACAATACTGTCTTCTGTTTACTAAACTCAAAAAAAAAATACTACAAGGATGCACCTTTGCTGCAAACATTGAAATTTAATAGACTATGTAATTGCGAAATGACAAGACAGGATGTGAGAGTGACAGACAGAGTGCTGGACTGATCATAGACTTTTTCTATCCAAGCTAAATATTTACATTTAACAAAAGTGGTGGCTTCAAGGAAAGATGATTACCAGGACATGTAATGTCAACAAATTTAGAGCACTTTAAGTGTGAACAGTTTGTTGCCACTTTGGAGAGAGAATTGAGCCAACACACAGTTGGCAAAAATGGAGCAGAAAAAGAGTGGGAAGCTTTCAAAGAGTTTGTGTAGAACACCATATTTACTCAACTGGACTGGAACATTTGCAAAAATCAAGATTTATTTGACAAAAATGATGGGAAATTCAGAAGCTGATGAAAGAGAAATGAGAATTCAGCAGGATTTACCAGCAGAGTAGTTCATTTATCTCTAAGAGGGCAGCATTTAACTCCAACAAAAGTAAAGTGCAAATGAAACTTAGAGAGAAGTAGGATTCTTGGCTCAGTAAGAACGGACATGAAATTCAGTTTTACACTGATAGGAACAATTCAAAGTACTTTTATGGTGACCTTAAGATGCTCTATGGGCCAAAGACCTATGGTGCATCACAAGTACTCAGAGCTGTTGGAGCTACATTGATTAGTGATAAGGACTTAATCCTGGAAACATGAGCTGAATGCTTCCAAAGCATTAACTGACCATTATCAATCAATGCTGAAGCCCCTTCCCATACACATCAGGATGAAGTAAATCCCTCTCTAGACAAATTTCCAACTGATTAAAAGGTTTTGAATGTCATTAGTTTCCTTTCATGTAGAAAAGCACCTTATTCCAGATTCTATTCAAGCTGAGATTTACAAGGCAGAGGGCCCAATGCATATGCATAACTGACCATAATCTTCTGCATTATTTCAAGAGGAGGTTATCTCCAGGGAATTCAAGGATGCCTCCATTATCTATATCTATAAAGGTTAAAGTAATAGGTTGTGATGTGACAATCACAGTGGGTTCTCTCTCTTAGTCATTGCTGGCAAGATTCTTGCCAGAGTCCTCCATAATAGTCTGATCCTTCACCTGGAAAATGGTCATCTACCTAATAACCAGTGTGTCTTCAGAAAGGCTGAAGAAAGGTCAATATAATATTTGTTGCTTGAGAACTCCAGGAGAAAAGCCAGGAGCAGAATAGAGGTTCATACACAATGTTTATCAATATGAACAAGGCTATTGATACTGTCAGTCATGAGGGCTCGTGGAAAATTATGGCAACATTTGACTGCCTGGAGAAGTTCATCAGAATTATATGTAAGTTTCATAATAGCACATTTGCCTGTGATTCTGGAAAATTAACGATGCTCTTATACTTCCTAATCGCCTTTGGAGTGAAGAAGGGCTGTGTGCTTGCTCCCATACTGTCCCATGATGTTTTCAGCAATGTTGCCAGATGCCTTCAATGAGGATGTAAATGACATCAGGGTCAGTGTCTGTGCTAATTATAAATTCTTAAACTCGAAAATGCTATAAGCCAAGATTAAAGTGTAGGGATAGCAGGTACATGATATTTCTTCAATGATTGTGCACTTAATGCAGCTTGTGAGCCCTAAATGAAACAAATTATGGATCAATTCTCTACCACTTATCCTACTTTTAGCCTGGAAATTAACACTAAGAAATCACAGGTTCTTCACCAACCAGCATCATACCATCCATATGTAGATCAATTGTTTATAGCAAATGGAGAAACTTAAATGCTAAGGATAAGTTCACTTAACTGGCAGTATGTTTTCCAGGAATGTATGTATAGATGATGAGGTTGACATATAAATTGCCAGATCTAGCTCAGTATTTGGGAGTCTCTGAAATAAAGTATAAGAGAGAAGAGGTATTAGGCTGTCTACAAAACTGAATGTCTACCAAGCTGTGGTGCTAACTTCATTGTTATAGCCATGTGAAACCTGTACAGTTTAGCAATACCATGTGAGGAAACTGAGTTGCTTCCATTTGAAATGCTTTAAGAAGATTTTGAAGATCACTTGGCAACTTAATGTACCAGATACTGAGGTCCTTTCTTGAGTTGAATTGCCAAGTATTCAAACTGTAATGTAAAGAGCACAAATCCAATGGTCTGGCCAGATTGTTCCCATGCCAAATGTGATTTTATCCTAAAATATTATTTTACAGAGAACTCACATGTGGCAAGTGCTCATATGGAGGTCAGAAGAGTAGTTAAAAGGTAATTCTCAAGGTATCTCTGAAGAACTTTGTAATTGATTGTGAGAAATATAAGACTTGCACAGGACCATAATCTGTGAGCAAAGCAGAGATGCAGTATCTCAATAAAAATGTGATGAAAAAATTTAGAGCCATCTCTACTCCAAATGTTCATATGTCCAATTTGTATGTAACCTGTGGTAAAGACTTCTAAGCTCATATTGGTTGTATCAGCCACAGTTGGAAACACTCTACCTTGACACCTAGATAGTTATTTCATTTGAGCATGAGGAACAATAATAACAGCAACCAATTTTAGATTTTTTGGACATTTTAAAGAAGTTTAAAAGATGCATTCTTGCCCTCAATATGGTTTTAATTCAGGTGGAGCAATTAGACAAAATTAAAAATATAATAATATATAAGTATAAAGTAATCATAAATATTATGCATGCAGAAAATCATGACTGAGCACCAAAAACTGTGTATGGGCCAAAATTTAATATATGGAGTGTTAATTAAACAACAAAGGTAAAATTAATAAAAATCAAATATAAGGAAATAGGAAAAAGAAATACAGATAAATTCTCTTTACTCACCATACCTGGAAAGTCTGCTAGCTTTCTCAAATCACCGAGAAGACCAAGGAGCCTGCAGGGGAGTGAGAGAGCGTTCTGGAAGAGGCTCTCCTCCCCTCAGAGGGTGTTCAATCTCCCCCCCCCCCCCCAAAAGGGGAGGTCCTTCAAAACTGCTTGTGGAGAGTTCTCCTTCTAACCTCAGTAGCATATGTAACTTCAGGGTGGGCCAGGTGTGGCCCCTCCCAAATGATTCAGCTAAATAATTTTTTTTACCACAAATAATTTTTACCACGTTCCCCGTCTTTGTTTCTCCCTCTGCAGGCCAGTGTAAAAGTGCCGGTTCATGAGAGACCGCGCCTCTGGGCAAAATTTCCCCTCTCTCCCTTTTCTATATTGTTATTAACATATTGTTTGTTGGCATAGGGTATTATATTCTGTTATTTTTGACTATTTCATCAAGGAAACGCCCCATGTTTCTTGAAGAAACAAAGGGGGGACTGTAATGATTGGAATGACACCAGGTGGTATAGGAAAGCTCTGCCATGAGGAGAAGGTATCTGATGGCAAGCTATGTGGTCAAGGTCCTTGGTGTCAGGAAGTGACTTTTGCTTGTGAATACTGTCTATCAAAGCTACCAGCCAATCAACTTGAGGAGCCTCCCATTTCTGGGAGGAGGACACGAAGTAGGAAGTGGGCACTGGCAAAGAGCTTTTTCCTCTTTTGGTTCCTGATCTCACCATGGTGGGTCAGATGATGGGTTCTCTTAGAAATAGTTAGATTTTTACCTTTTTCTCTGATCCTCATGCTTTTTAATAAATAGTTAAACATTTAAATACTCTTGCTAAAGCTTATATTTTATTGGTGACCACTCATTAGATTTTTAGATAGTATAGCTAGACTTTTAGCCCCTTACAACTAATAAAGACAGAAAGTGCTTAGAACTCTAAAAGGGATGCCAGAGTAGCCTGAGACTCATTCCTAGGCAAGGAAGGATTTGATGGACTTAAAAGATATATAAATGGAAACAAGAACAAAAAGGGCAAATCAGTAGTGTATAACCATAGCTATATATGACTAGATATAAAAACTATATTTATATGTATAGTGTGCAAATGTATATGAATATGTATATATATGCATACACCCATATGTATAGCTATATAAGTCAATAAAGACATTAAAAAAAAACACAATTCTTATTCAAAGGAAGGTAAATAAAATATTCTGGACTTAGGGGGTGGTTCAAATATGATGGTTATAAGAGATATGATTGATAATTAGTCATAAATAAGACTTCTGTTACCTAAAATCAGTATTCCTTTTCTCACTTCCATATTTTTATATTGGTTGTTCTCCTTTCCCAGAATGATCTCTCTCCTAAATTACATCTCCTCAAATCTATACTCTCCTTGAAGGACCAATATATCTGTTGCTTCCAACATAATACTTTTCCTTCTATTTCCCTCCCAAAATTATCCTTCATATGTTGCTCTTTGAAATTTTTACCGTGTTTTAACCCCAGTAAATTATTTTTCTTGAGTACAGGGGCTATTTGTTTATTTGTGCCCCCAAGTCCAGATGTGTAACCTAGGACTACATACATAATAACTGTTGCTAAAACCTTGTTGAGTTGATGTGAAATTAATGATGGAGGATATCAGAGCTGAGACTCTTGGATATATTCAGTGGTAGAAAGAAAGAAAGGGGCAGAAACAGAAAGACAGAGAAAGAGAAAACAACAGCAAAAAACAATCCCATGGAAACATGGGATAATTTAACACAGAACTCTCAGAGAGAAAAAAGAGCATAACATCATAAAGGAAAATCACCTTGCAGGGATTGTCTTTGTAAAAGATGGCAGAACTTCCTTCCAGCGAATCTCATATTTCTATTATTAACACATTGAATTTTAATCAGTCCATATGACAGTTAGAGAGGTGATGACTATTGTGAGGAGGTGTTGCAGATGTATGCTCCCTGGCAAGGAAACTTACCAGACCCCATCATAACAACAACCTGTAGACAAGACCGATTTGTTTCATCAAAATTATAATTCTTTGTGCAAGAGGAAGGTGAGGATCTTGGGAAGGTTTAAAATAGAGCTCGGAAATTATGCTGTATGCCACAGAGAACTATAACTTTCCATTTTTATTTCTGTGGAAAAGACCAATGTAATGAAAGCAGTGTTTTAAGAAGATTAAACTGGCAAGAGTGTACAGGATGGATTGGAGAAAAAAAGCATACAGATCAACAAGGCCAACTAGAACCTGCTGCAGTAATCAAGTCATGGAAAGATAAGGGCTTGAGGTAGGCAGGTGGCAGTGGAGTTCACTGAATTAAATGCTTATATAATAAGCTACTAGCTAACTCCAAGACTATTTCCAAAATGTGACCTCCACAGTTTCTGCAACAGATGATAGTATGCCCATTAGAAAACTTTCAGGTGGAGCACAACAAAGAAACTTAGCAATTAGATGCAATCATTTCACTGATCACAGATACAAGGGGGAGGGACTTGTGATAAACATACACATACAAAAGCACTCATAGACACTCAGTATGACAACCTAGTTAATGGAAAAAAGAAATTATCCTTTCTAATATCCTCTGAAGGCATGTGTGTTAATGAGTGACATGAAGAAAATTCCCACAAAATATTGTTTTTTGTTATTTTGCATGTGGTTTTCTTTCTTTGTTTTCAAAGGAGTTGAGACTTTAGTGTCTGGCACCCTGAAATGGATGTGGAGATGCAATTAGCATTATAAGAAATAAAATATATTTTTTCTTCTCCTAATGAAAGTGTCACATGCTTGCTAGTAATGAAATGTTTATGGATCAATTTGAGATGCTAGTAAAAAGTGAATGAATTTAGTTCAGGTTGAAGAAACAAGAAGCAAAGAATCCTTTCAATCACTTTTACTTCAGGATATTTCCCAACCACATTGTGACCTGCCTCTCCTCCTTAATTCTCCTTTTCAAGGACAATTGTTCAGAAAGTACAAATCCATCCTTCACATTGAAAACAACACATTCAAGATATAGGGGGAATGTAAAGTAGAAAGAAAGTGACAAGAAGAGAGACTAATTCTTCTGGGAGAATTGATGAGTTTCTCTAGGGAAGGGGGGGAAAAATATTAGAGATTACTATGGTCTAAATTAAATCCATGGGTAACTATAGAGTAAAAAGATGGAACCCATAATTTTCACAAATCATGAAGCTATAGCCATAGAAAAGGCAGTTTTCATCCTTTCTTTCCAACCATGTATTTATATATTTACCTTTTGGTGACCTTCAAGAAGTCATTTAGTGTATCTATGGATGTTTTGTTTTGTTTTTAATAATAATCCTAATTTTCTCTGGGTGCTTTTGAAAATATATTTTGCAGAGTTACTTTCAAATAATCAATGATTATGATGCCTGCTACCCCTTTTCCCCAGACCAATGTCAGTGGCTCTGTGATGGTCAAAGTGACATCCATTTTTAGAGTCCCTTTTCATCCAAGGCTCTTTGCATCTTCCAGCTTAATATTCAGGCAGTACAAAGAGCAGTCATGAAAACGAGGAGAGCTTTGACTACCCAGAGAGATCCTAGAGATGGATGAAAGGAGCAATCTTGATGATGCCCCCTTAAATGTACCATCCATCCAAAGGGAGAGGAAGTGTGTGTTTCCTAGTTAATTTTTCACATTAACGTAATGAGGAGAAATAGACAAAGTGCCCAGGAGTTCATTTGGCTAATGTCCCAACCAGCAGATGCTGCACAGCTCCTACTAAAAGGGGTTAAAGGAGACAAAAATATATATAATTTGAAGCTGCTTCCCTTGGCCTTACCAAATAATAGTGCAGGGCTGGCTACAAGAGTCTCCATTCTCTGGCTGACACCAATCATTGATGGTCCCTTTCCAGTATCAGATTCAGATTAAAAAAAAAAGGATTTCATTTTAATCAAATGACATGAACTGAATCTCAATGAGGGAGTTCTTTAGTAGCCTCAGACTGTCCACCACTGTGAATGGCTCCTTGAGAGGCCGAATAAATATCAGCTTGTGTGAATGCTCATTCTGCCTGTGTTCGAAATGTAATAAAGTGAGTAGTCATTATTCAACCTAAATAGCAACTATTCAACCTAAAAGCTGACTTCTCTTAGAATTGTGACAAGGAACAAATGAACACAATATAAATATGCAGCAAATGTGTGGCTTTGCTTATGCACTGGAAAAACTGCTGATCACCCATGCAAGTGGCCTGCAGTGGAAAAACAGACTGACTGGCTAAGGGATCATACTTATTAGGTCTTGGCATTATTGATCTACTTGGAATAGTGATTTGTTGGGAAGTATTTTGAGAGATCTTGCTTTGTCTCCCTCTATCCACCTTGTTGTTCCCCATCCTAAACTGCTTTTCAACCACTAGCTATTCCTCACATTGGCTATGGGAGGTCTTTGAGAGATGCAAATATCAGCTCAGTTTCATATTCAGGGGAATGAGTATAAAGATATTTTCCTGAATCCCAGCCATTGCAAGAAAATGTTCCAAAACTTAACAGTGAACATTCATATAGGACTTTAAGGTTTCCAAAGTACTTTATGAATATCATGTCATTTGATACTTACAAAAATCCTAGAATGTAGGTGGTATTATTATTCTTATATTATATTTGAGGAAACTGAGGCTAAAAGGGTTGGCCTGGGCCACACAGCCAGTTAGCATCTGAAGCAGTTTTTGAAATTGGATCTTCTTGATTCCAGGCCCAGTGTTCTATCTATTGATGCACCAATGTGCCTAGGGGCTCAAATAAGGATTTAAGATTCTGAACTCTAAATCTGGATTTAATGGGCACACTTCTGATTGCTTAAACTATTCCCCCCCCCTTTTTTTCCTTTTTTTAAAAAATTGCAAATTGTATTTCCACTAATTTGCTGAAGTTTAATGAAGCCCTGAGTTATATCAAGTGAATATATGGGTGGGGAAGCTGGTTAGCACAGTGGAAAGAGTTTGGGGCCAGGAATCAAGAAGACACATCCTCCTGAATTAAATCTGGTTCCACATATTTACTAGTAGGGGGACCCTGGGAAAATCATTTAACCCTGTTTTCTTCATTTTCCTCATCTATAAAATGAACTGGAAAAGGAAATGCCAAAACACTCCAGTATCTTGGCCAAGACAACCTCAAATAAGGTCATGAAGAGTCAGATACAACTGAAAACAACTGATTAATGTATTTTATTTTATTTATTTTCCAGTCAATAAGGGTTAAGTGACTTGCCCAGGGTCACACAGCTAGTAAGTGTCAAGTGTCTGAGGCCAAATTTGAACTCTGGTCCTCCTGAATCCAGGGCTGGTACTTTATCCACTGGGCACCTAGCTGCCCCCAAGTGATTAATTTATGAGAGTAAAACCAAGCCAAGTTTTTCCCACTTTTTC
Organism: Dromiciops gliroides; assembly: GCF_019393635.1. Taxonomy (NCBI): domain Eukaryota; kingdom Metazoa; phylum Chordata; class Mammalia; order Microbiotheria; family Microbiotheriidae; genus Dromiciops; species Dromiciops gliroides. The sequence goes on from NC_057862.1 coordinate 685,467,537, forward strand.
AGATGTCACCTTAGCTTAGATACTTTAGCTTAAATATACTAAAGTTTCCAGTCTTTTTAAAAATAAAAATAATCTAAACTGAATATAAAACTCTCTATGCAGTATAACTTGTGTAGAACAAGGTAGGGCTAGCTCATGTTTTTTTTTTTTTTTAATTTTCCTTAATACTATGTTTCCTTAATCAATTTAAGATAGCATTACCTTTGTTGGCTACCATGTTACATCCATACTTTATAATCTGCTTCCTTTGTAAGACATTGTTCTTTAAGAAACTTTATGACAAGATATACAATGATCTAAGAAATTCTTACATCATTCTTAAAGGAGCAATTATAGGATAATAAATTTGACGTTTGCAGTTACAAGGAACCCTGAGAGCTGTGTTATCCAACACCTTCAATTTACATCCAAGTCACCTGAGTTCCAGAGAAGGTAAGGGATATGCCAAGGATCTCTTGGCTAGTAAATTTACAAAGTGGGATTTAAACCCATGTTCTTTCTGACTTCATGCTTGATACCATAACCATTATTTCCTGCTGAATTTTTATAGATTATTCATGCCTAATCTAAAGAGGACCCTTGGTAAGTGGGACTTGAAAAACTCAAATTGAGGACTCCATGATCCACTCCATGAGCATGTCAAAAATTATATTTTTTTGTTGAAATGATTGCATCAACTCATAAATACCATATTTATGGAGGAAGCACCGTTTCATTTTTTTCTTTGTTTGTTTGTTTTTGGTGGGGTAATGAGGGTTAAGTGACTTGCCTAGGTCACACAGATAGTAAGTGTCAAGTGTCTGAGGCTGGATTTGAATTCAGGTCCTCCTGAATCCAGGGCTGGTGCTTTATCCACCTAGCTGCCCCCCACCATTTCTTCTTAAAAGGAAAACATGCAATTAGAGTAAATCCAAAAGAATAATGCACAGAGAAGTTTGGTTAGAAACCATGGCATGTGAGGGTTTGGTTAATGGAATGGATAGAATGATAGATCGATGGAGATAACAGAGAATAACTAGTTGAGATGAAACCTATATTTCAAGCCCAGGTTGACCTGGGGGAATGAAGTTACCCTTGACAGTAATTGTAAAATTAAAAATAAAGTAAGGGGGGCAGTTAGATGGCACAGTGGATAAAGCACTGGCCCTGGATTCAGGAGGACCTGAGTTCTAATCTGGCCTCTGACACTTGACACTTATTAGCTGTGAGACCCTGGGCAAGTCACTTAACTCTCATTTCCCTGCAAAAACAAAATAATAAATAGAGGAAGATTATAAAATAAAGATAATGAGTTCAGTTTTTGATATATTGAGGACAAGATAACAAGAACACCTCCTTTTTGATATGTTCAATAGGGAGTTGTGTTTTCAAGAAGAGATGTCAACAGAGAGAGCTAGATAAATTGGTTTGAGACAAAACAAATATAATAATTGCATCCATATGATTTAATGTGAACACTAAGTGAAGTAGCACAGAGTGAAAGGAGAAGAGGGACCAAAACAGAAAACTGTGGGATACCTATGACTTTGATGAAAATCCAGCAAAGCAGATGAAATAGTAATCAGATAGGTAGTTAGAGAATCAAGAAATAATAATGTCATGAAAACCCAGAGTGGAGAAAGTATTAAGCAGAAGGTAATTGCCAGGGGGGCAGCTGGGTGGCACAGTGGATGAAGCACTGGTCCTGGATTCAGGAGTACCTGAGTTCAAATCCGGCCTCAGACACTTGACACTTACTAGCTGTGTGACCCTGGGCAAGTCACTTAACCCCCATTGCCCCGCAAAACAAAAACAAAAACAAAAACAAAAACAAACAAAAAAAAAAGAAGGTAATTGCCAGTGTCAAGTGATACAGTGAATTCAAGAAAGATGATAATTGGGAAAATAATATTAGGTTTGACAATATAGTGATTGTTTATAACTTTGGAGAATAGTTTTGGTTGATTAAGGTCAGAAACCAAGCTCTATATAGTATAAAGTTGAGTGAGAAAGAGAAATAGAGACACTTATTGTAGAGGACCCTCTCAAGGAGTTTAACCACAAAAGATTCAAATGATATGGGAAAATAATATCAGAAATGAATAAATGAAGTAAAGGTTTGTTGAGGATAGGGGAAACCTGGGCATATATGTGCTCTGGGCTCGCAGAGTACCTATATAAAAAAAGAAGAAAACAGAAGTTATGCCAAAATGGATAGACAAGATCTCTCATCTTAACTAGTGATGTGAATTTCAGGGTTTTGGGCAATTGGAATACATTTTTAGGGTGGGTAGGTGGAATAGTCCACCTGGGAAATTGACCTAAGATTATATATTTAGAGTAGGAAAGGCTTTTACCTACTCCCTCATTTTATATATGAGGAAAAGAGATGTAGAATATTTAATGATTTAGTATCACATAAATAGATTTAGAGATGAAAGGACCTTAGAGTCCATCAATTTTACAAATGAGGAAACTGAGGCTGATAGGTGAAATGACATATTCAAAGTCATAGGGGCATAAATGTATAGATTAAATGATGAAAGGGACCTTAGGTGCTAAAATGCCCACCCACATATTTTTATACATAAGGAAGTGGAAGAAAAGAGAAATTAATTGACTTGTCCAACATCAAAAAGAAAGAATTTGAATCAGTCTTCATGATTACACGTCTACTACTGTTTACATTATTCAGTGCTGCTTATAGGAGTAGAAGAATGAAAAATAAAACAAAACAACAACCAAAAAAAAAAAAAGCAAATAGAAAATTACCTCTAAGTTACCACATCATCTAATGCCTTCATTTTCTAAATCAAGAAAATGTGACCCCATTACGCTCTCTCTGGGGGTTCTGGGAATGAGCTTTGCCTGGAAATGCCATGGGTGTGACATCCGCTGTTTGGACTAGTGGGCAGCACAGGGAGCGTCCTTGGCACCATGACGGACCTGTACACCATTCATAACCAGCTGGAGCACCAGCAGTCCAAGGACATTACCACAGGCCACGCTGACACCATCTAGTGGGCATGGCTGGTGAACCGGCACCCTGAATCGTACTGCTCCTACGTTGCGCACTTCTACCTCCTCAACTACTTCACCATCCACAAGAGTGAGAGCAAAGCACCCTTATACTTCAATCTGATGGAGAAGATGCTGCAGTCCTGCAGGCCCCTGGGGCCCTTCCCGACCCCCCTCCCACTGTCGGCCCTGTCACCCCACATTCCTCCTGAGAAGAATGGCTCACTGATCTCTTTGGAAACTTGGGGTACTACATGGACCGATCCCACTGGACTTGATTCTGGTTTTTGTCCTGTGAGGGAAAGACATTCCTGGTCTCTTCACCTCAGCCTGGCAATTGCATCTGTAGCTTCATACTCAGTGCCCAAGATCTGGGACATATGGGGTCATTTTTGAGATGTGCCACTGCCTATGCTACAGTTCTGCAGGAGAAGAGGAAGTGAAAAGATGTGCCAGATTGTTGTGTCATCTTCCCCCAGCCCTGACAGCCCAAACACTAAAACCCAACCTATTGTGCAGAGCAGCTGTAATGGATAAAGGAGGGGAGGAGGCCTTGAGACCAACAGTCCTCCCAAGAAACTAAGGACTTAGGGGCTTGAAGAGACTCTAGATCTCTAACACTCTAGTTGTTTATTGTTGTTTAACATGAGATCTATGGACTTGTGTTTAAAGTAACATTGATATCTGTAATTTTCAATATAATGGGTTGCCTTGGGGTGGAGGGGAGAAAGAAAAAGAAAATATGACCTACTATGATGGTGTGAAATCTGAAATAACTATGGGGGAAAATGTTTGCAATTCTGATCATATGGATTTATTAAGCAATGCATGTCAAACTGTTTAAAAAAAGACATCAATACCAGACCTCCTCAGCTTGGAACTGGATAGCAATAAAAGAGGAGATGTTTTTTATGCATAAAAAGAAAAACAATTAATAGGTTTTAAATCAGGATTCAAAATAGGAAATCTGATTTTTAGTTGGAGGAAAGATTAAAGGTTTTCAGAACTTATTGAACAGGTCAATTTTCTGGTTGTGAAAAGATGCCACTCAGATCCCACAATTAGCAAACAGGTGGAATTTTGGGGATAATGAAACAAATCTTAAGATGGAGTCAGTTTGTTTCACAAGCTTCCACAATTTTCTCAATTGCCTGCTTTGATTCATAAGAGACAGGGTCAGCCCAATTTCCCTATGGATCACTTATCCATAAGCCAAATTTATGAGGTTTTTAATATTCTCATACTTACTATGTATATTAGATGCCAAGAAAAGAGCTAAGGGAACCATCCTCTTGCATAACTTTCATGGTGTCTAACAATAATGATGCTATCCCCTAAGGAGACACCTCCTCTTAAATAGACTCTATAGGTAAACTAATTCAGAACACATATCAATCTAGTCAGAGGACTCACGATGGGCTAATTTTGAGAGAGCATACTTACAAGTCAACAAAATAACCAAGAAAACTCAGCAAACATGAGAACTATAAAACAAAAGGCCAAAGCAGCACAATAATTATCATAAATATTATAAAACTTCAAGTTTCCTTATATCTTAGTAACAATTAGCAATGTCCTTTTAATAATTGCATTTTTAATTGAGTCCAAGATGTCCCATGTAGTATTCTAGTCATTGTTTGTTATTCATGGAAGAGATAGGACAGTTCTGAAAAGGACTCTGCTCCTCTTGTTCCAAATCATTTGTAGAAAGTCCTAGATAATTCTGCTAAAATCTGCCAGTAACAAGACTCAATATAATTTAGTACAAGCTACTATTTTTCATTTGTTTTCTAATAACTTGGTCACATAGTGAAAACAAGTTAAAAAATTTGGGGACTAATCCTAATAATATCAGAGATATAAGAACATCAAATCAAGAACTCATAATTTACCTGAGACTTTATAGAATTTTACTGTTTATATGCCATCTGATATTTTTTTATGTTTTCCTGAACCATGTACCTGATATAAAAATCTTTAAGGAAGTTGGTTGTAGGGGCAGCCAGGTGGCTTAGTGGATAGAGCACCAGCCCTGGATTCAGGAGGACCTGACTTCAAATCTGACCTCAGACCGTTGACACTTACTACCTGTGTGACCCTGGGCAAGTCACTAACCCCAATTGCCTCACAAAAAAAGAGGTGGGGTGTAACCTGTAAAATCACTCCTTATATCTTTTTAAATTGTCAGACATGTTAAAATAGGAAAATAATTTCATTTTTAAAAAACTTCTTATTTCTTTTTATGGGGTGGGGGTTGGGCAATGAGGGTTAAGTGAATTGCCCAAGGTCACACAGCTAGTAAGTGTCAAGTGTCTGAGGCTGAATTTGAACTCAGGTCTTCCTGATTCAAAGGTGGGTGCTCTATCCACTGTATGACCTAGCCTCCCATAATTTAATTTTTTTTTACACATATCTATGCATTTTGCATGCAAAATTCTTAATGTAATTTTGAGAACTTATTACTGAAACATAACCAAAACCTGAAATTCCATACTTAATACATTTGGGAGTCAATCATATACATATGTATCTAATTCTTAAATATCATCAAAATTTGCTATTCTATTTAATTAGAAAATGTTTACATTACATCTTTGTTTTATTATTTTGTTTAATTCCCTGCTTATGAGGATATCACACATATGTTATGATGGGATCTAAAATACACATTAAAATTATAACATTTTCATAATTGCATCCTATTATACAAACTCAGAGATTTTACAGTATTAATCTATTAATTGACTTAATATTGTACTTACAAAATTCTACTCATCACCTGATCTGATTATACAACTTTGCTATTAAATGAAAAGGAGGGATATGTTTATAATAATGCCAGGGGGCAGCTAGGTGGCACAGTGGATAGAGCATCAGCCCTGGAGTCAGGAGTACCTGAGTTCAAATCTGGCCTCAGACACTTAACACTTACTAGTTGTGTGACCCTGGGCAAGTCACTTAACTCCAATTGCCTCACTTAAAAAAAATTCAGTATGATTATAATAATACCAAAAATTATCTCCCTCATGGACAAAGACTGACCTGAAATATACCATGACAGGGAAAAAAAAAACTCTCTTAGCTCTGTTTGATTCTGGACATGAGCCATATCAGACAGCAAATCTTGTAGTACAGTTGCACGTTAATCACAAGGAATAAATAGCCAGGCTCAGGCTAACCAGATGGGCAATATTGTGTTCACAAAGAAAATGAAACAATGGGGAAACTGAGTCAAGTGGACCTCACCTTAGGTCATACCAAGGTTATCCCTTCAACCTTTACCAGGTACAGAACAGAAGCAATTTTAATACTGCTGCACAGGCCATTTTCTCCTTCACTGGTAGACTGTTTCTCTTGATAACACTTCAAGCAATCATACCTGAAATAAAATTCAAAACAACATCAAATGATAGTCCCTTGAGAGTTTAGTTTAAATAGTAAGATATCACTAACACAGCTTGAGGCTTGAATATTAATAATTTTCTCATGTTCCCTAAAAGTTACAATACATTTTTCTTTTACTCATAAACTCAAAACCAACCATATTTTAGGGTTTCAGACAAAGCTAATTCAGCAGATACCTAATGGTTGACTCTCTCTTAATATATTGAAGTTGTCTTTAAACTGTGGGGACCAATTTTTAATAGGGGAGTATTAGCTAAGTGGCTTGCCGCAATATTGGGGCAAGGAAGGACGACTGGCAGCCTTCCTCAAAACAGAGCAGGATTTATTTAACAAGAACGAACTTAAAAAAGCACAAACAGTATCAGTAGGATCAAGGGAAAAGGAAGTAAAATGGGGAAAAGGGAAAATTATACAACCTGAACAATGCAACCACCTAGTAATCAGCTGAAAACTCATAGCAGCATCCTGTCACCTTCCAGCTTCAAGCTAGAATGGTGACTTCCCAGCAGACCCCAGTCCGACCACACACAGCCCCCAAGTCAATTGGCTGGCTGCTCTGACAGTCACATGACTGCCCTCACTGGAATTCCAATCATTATAATTTTGCCCGCCCATGTAGTCCATTAGTGAGCGGTGATGACATGAGGTGCCAGCGCCATGGTGCTACTACAACCCAGTGGGTGAAATATGGTGCCATTTGTGGAACCCCAGAGGCCAGTGAGCTTGATAAGGATTTTTTTTTTAATTCTAGCTAAATGATGGGGTCATAAAAATCTCAAATAACAATTAATTCTTTACATTCCCCCCTTTGTTTCATCAAGAAACATGGGGTGTTTCCTTGATGAACAATAATAAGGCAAAAAATAAATAAAAAAACATAACAGAATATCATAACCAATGCTAACAAACAATATACTAATAGCAATATGGGAAAGGTAAAATACATTTTACAGATGATGTATATAGTAACAGAAGGAAAAACATGTCCATTTAAAGTCCTTAAAATCTTGTCTTCAAAGGAGGGTTGAAATGTCCTCAGGGGAACTGGACTCTGGTCTGGATTCTGGCTGTCTCTGGATTCTGGTTGTCTCTGAACTGCTGGTTTTCATTATCTTTAGCATAGCATTGTCCAAAAATGTTCAGATTAAATAATGAAAATTCTTCAAAATATACAAAACAAATTTAAACTTGATATATACAGCATATTGGAGTCCACCCTTTGGAGGATACTCATATCCATACGCAATACAAAACTGAGACAGTTATGACATTACTAACACTTTTTACCACTATATGTCTGTCTCAAGGCCAAATTTAGTTACATGTCCATGATGACACCCGAAAATGTTATGGAAAGTTTACTATACCACATCTCATGGTGCATAGACATCTAATAATTGTGCTAGGCCTCAGGTGGATGGATTGTGACCATGCCAGCAAGGGGTGGAACAAATAACAATTAATTCTTTACAAACCTATCTTATATATATATTAATAATTTTTATAAATGAGTGCAAAAATGCAAATGAAAACTTACTCTTTTTTATAGTAAACTTGTAAGTTCATCTTCCTCTCTCCTTTTACAAGGAGTGTAAAAGGGGATCCTATTTTCTTGGTTCATGTTTCTCAAAAACTTTAGTAACTTTAGATTTGGCAATATGAAATTAATGAGGTTTATAACATCTTATGATACTGACTAATATGAAAACCAAATAAAAGGACTATTGAAAGATTCTTGTCATGAGGTGAAGAGGGCCTGTATTGAGGTAGTGGCCATGCAAGATGAGCAAAAGGGACATATATGTGAGAAAGATTTTGTGGTATAGAATCAACACTATGAATTCAGCCTATTTCATTATTTGTATTTATATCTCCAGTGCCTGTAAACAGTAGGTGCTTCATAAATTCATATCCCTAGTTTTTTGTTTGATTGAGTTAGAAATGCAGAGTTAGAAGAAGATAATAAATGTTGGAAAAGCTGTGGGAAAATGGAACACTAATTCATTGTTGGTGGAGCTGTGAACTGATCCAACCATTCTGGAGGAGCAATTAGGAATTATGCCCAAAGGGCAATAAAGGCTGTGCATACCCTTTGACCCAGCAATTCCACTTTTAGGTCTTTTCCCAAAGAAATCATGGAAAGGGGAAGGGACCCACATGTACAAAAATATTTATAGCTGCTCTTTACGTGGTAGCAAGGAATTTGAAGTGAGGGGGTGCCTATCAATTGGGGAATGGCTGGACAAGTTGTGGTATATGAATACAATGGAATACTATTGTGCTGTAAGAAATGATGAGCATGAGGAGTTCAGAGAAATCTGGAGGGTCTTACGTAAGCTGATGATGAGTGAGATGAGCAGAACCAGAAGAACATTGTACACAGTATCATCAAACATTGAGTGTTGACCTACTGTGATGGGGACTATACTCTTCTCACCAATACAATGGTACAGAAGAGTTCCAGGGAACTCATGATAGAAGAGGATCTCCAAATCCAAGAAAAAAAAAAAAGAACTGTGGAGTATAGATGCTGATTGAACCATATTATTTCTTTTGTTTTCGGTGCTGTTGTTTTTTTTTTTTTTCTATTTTGAGGTTTTGCATTACTGCCCTGATTTTTTCTCTTATAACAGGATTAATGCAGAAATAGGATTAATGTTATTATGGATATATATATATATGTGGTATGTGTGGTATATATATATATATATATATAATATATATAATATATATATATATATAATATGTATAGATATATAGATATAACCTATATCAGATTACCTGCTGTCTGGGGGAGGGGGGAGGGAGGGGGAGGGAGGGAGAAAAATCTGAAATTGTAAAGCTTGTATAAACAAAAGTTGAGAACTATCTGTTACATGTAATGGGAAAAATAAAATATCTTATATGTAAAAAAAAAGAAAAAAAAAGAAACGCAGAGTTAGGAAAACTTAGGATTTAAAAATAAAACAGAGTTTGAGAACCCGGATAGGTAAAGAATGATATTGCTCTACACAAAAATATAGATGTTTGAATCTGAGGTGGATTTTGAGGTAAATACAATGAGTTCTCTTGTAGAACACTGAGTTTAATATGTCAATGGGACATTTAGGCAGATTTTAAGCAGACAGTTTATAATGAGGAACTAAAGCTCATGGGAGAATGTCAAAAGAGATACCTAGATTTTGAAGTGTTTCATAGGGCAAATATGGCTTTATAAAACCTGTCAATTAAGCTTATTTTAAAACACCCATTGTCTTTTGAATTACTTACTTTTCTTCTCTAAATTAATTTTCCTAAAATTTCATAGAGTTGGAGTAAAAATAGAAAAGCTGTGTTTATCTTATCTGAAATATAGTGTTTGTGTTATTTAATTGATAGTAAATCAAGAAGCTCTCATTGGGGGCAAAATCAAGATGGTCCATTATGGCAAGCCACTTATGTGAACTTTCCCAACTTTCCCCTCCAACCAACCTTAAAATAAACTCCTCCAATCAAATTTTGGAGTGGTACAGCCAACAAAAGTTTGGTGTGAGACATTTTTCTACCCCAAGAAAACTTGAGAGGTTAACAGGAGAGGCCTATGACAATGGTGAGAAGACTTGTCTATAGCCCATACATGCTGTAGTGGCAACAGTAGCAGCAGAAGTTTGGGAGCTCTCAGCTCAGATACATTAAGGGGGATAACTGCTTATAAGAGATTAGAGGGGATCTTTTGCTGTACTAGGTCCAGCTACTAGTGATTGTCAACTCTAAATACAGTCTGGGTCACAGTTCTAGGGTGAAGAGGAGCACTGGAGGTCAATCAAAAGGGACCAAGTACCCTGGTCACTGTTTCTGAACAAAGAGGAAAGTGGACCAGGGGTCCTTTCTGGATAAAGACCAGGAGAGGAGTGACCATGGCTCTTTTCAAATCACACTAACTTGGAAGTAACAAAAACTTGCATTGAATGGATATAATGCGAGAAGAAGCAGGAGATGATTATGTACAATATCAGCAATGTTGTAATGATGATCAACTAAGGAGACTTGGCTACTCTCATTAATACCATGATCCACAATAATTCTAAAGGACTCATGAGAAAAAAGTTTCCCAACTCCAAGAAAGAACAGATGTATTCTAAGTGAAAATTGAAGTATAATTTGTCCCTTCCCTTATTTTTCTTGCCTTTCTGAATATATGGCTGAGTATGGAAAAAGTTTTGCTTGATTTCACATGTATAATTGTTATCATATATCTTGCCTTCTCAATGGTGTTTGAGGTGATAGGAGGGAAGGAAATAATTGGGAACTCAAATTTTAAAAGTAAAAGAATGCCCAGGGGCAGCTAGATGGTGCAGGTGGATAGAGAACTGGCCCTGGAGTCAGGAGTACCTGAATTCAATCCGGCCTCAGACACTTAACACTTACTAGCTGTGTGACCCTGGGCAAGTCACTTAACCCCAGTTGCCTCACTAAAAAAAAAAAAAAAAAGTAAAAGAAAGCCCAAATAAATAAATACATAAACAAATTAAGCAACCAAAACAACAAATACATGAGTGAATGCATAAATGAATAAATAGATGAATGAATGAATGAATAAACAAACAAAGAATAAATAGATTAATACATAAATGAATGAATAGATGAAAGAAGAATGAAAAAACAATTGAATGAATGAATGAATAAAAAATAATTGGAAAGATACATTTATTAAGCACGTACAATGTACCAGGCACTGTGCTAAGAGCTGGGAGACAGAAAGAGTAAAAAGAACCCTGTACTCAAGGAACTTAATTCTGTTGAGGGCAATAGTATGCAAATAACTAGATTATTCAAGATCTATACAGACTAGATGAATGATAATCTTGAAAGGGACGATTTAAACAACTGGGAGATCATGAAAGGCCTTATGCAGAAGGGTGTAATATGAGTTGAAGTATTGAAGAAACTAAGAGGAAGAGTTAAGTAGACAGAGAATTCCAAGTGTGTCAAAAGTTATGCAAAAAGATAGAGATAGAAAATGGAGAATCTTTGTGTGACCTTCTACCCATTGTTCTATAATTCCTCAAATATAATATTATATCTCTGAATTCTGGGCTTTAAAAAGACTATCACAAAGGCATAACACATATTTTGTCTCTTCATTTTATCTTCTTACTTTCCTTCAATATGTCAATGGAAATCCAGCAGAAATTTCAGTGTACTCCCATGATATACAACTTGTCAGCATGGAACTAAATGCACTAATCAAATTAGTAACTCAATTAAGCTGCTCTTTATAATAATTAGATTAGAGCTATACAGTCCTTACAAAAGCAATTTAAGTGGCTCCTCCTGTTAAGACCTTTCTTGATCTTTCTAGCTGATAGGGCCTTCCCCCCAAAAAATCATCTAGCATTTGTTTTGTATGTTTATATATATACATATATATACACACATATGTATATACACACACACACACACAACACAATATATATATATACACACACACACACACACACACACATATATATTTTTTTTAATGTGTGTATGTGTGTGCTGTCTCTCCATGGCTACCAATTGAATATCAATTTTCTGACACCAAGGATTATAATTTTGGCTCTATTTCTCATGTTCCCAGCACAATCTTTGCTTCATAGTAACTGTTTAATGAGTGCATTTTGATTAAAAATAATGTGTCTCAATACCTTTATTTTGTAAAAATGAGAGTGTTGGCTTGGATAATCCCCAAATTCTATTCCACCTCTAAATTTATGATGCTTAAGAAGTTGTAAATAAGTGAAAGATAGAGCTGCATATACAGGATGCAATTGCCTCACTTAAAAAACAAACAAACAAACAAACTGGGGTTTAAACTGAAATACTTTCCAACTAAAGCAGTGGAGAAAAGGATTACAAAAAAAAAAAAACAAAAACAAAAACTATAAGAAGGACTTTAATTTAATTAGAATAAACATTTCCAAATACACATAACAATGGACATGGCCAAATCAAGAACAATTTAGACTATCTGTAGCTACATTTTGGAATGTGTAGGGGAAGTCTGATAGCATCTGTAGGAAAGGAGCAATACTTGGAGTTAGAATCATTAAAAGAGAACCGTAAACTGACAGGCCAGATTGAGTCTCAGGACTGTATACCTCTAATCTAATTATTATAAAGAGCAGCTTTCATTGAAATAACTAATTGGGTTAGAAACATTTAGTTCAGTCCTGACAAGTTGTACATCTTTGATAGTACACAAACTGTTGAACAATTCTGACAGCAGAAACAAATGAAAGCTCATAAATTCAGTAAAGATGTGTACCAAATTCTCCAACAATAAAACAAAAATTGTTAATACTTTATATCTATAAGTTATATATTAGCTATACCTTTTTTCTTAATGCTAATTCTTTTTGATTCAATAATCTTATCTAAATTCAATCAATGTGAATTAAGAATCTGCTGTGTAATAGTTTAACCTGAGGTTCAGCCAAAAGGACATTGGAAAGAGATTCATCATGTCCATGGGAACATGGATTACCTACAAAATAATTACCAAAAAAAATTAACATCTTCTCTGGAATATTACATTTATCCTTTTTGATCTATAAAAAATATTAATTATAACTAATCTCATCTGAAAGAATATATATAATTGTTGACTATATGAAAATGATGATTATATGAAAAATTATAAGTTTAGAAAAATTATAATTGGGCTGTAAGTCCCTTTGTGGTTACCATTCAAATTTGAGAATATTTTTATCTACTGGCCTAATTTGGGGCCTTTTTGGGACTGTTTGGCTATCTGACTGCTATTAATTTAATGTGGGCCATTTAAAAATTTCTCATACTGCCTCCCAATTGATAAGCAAACAATTAAGAAGCCTCTTAATTAAATAACCAAAGTAGAATTTATTTATAAAAATCAAAATTCACTTGTATATGATTTACCTTATAGTCAAGTTGTATCTGTTATCCCTAAATGTAAAAACTCACAAGCTCCCCATCGTTATGTTGGTTTTTTTGCTTCTAGTAATCTAAAAGTCAGAGATCAAAGGAAAGACATTCACAGAAATGGAATAAGAATTATAGTAGCAAATAAAATATCTTCCCGTTAAAACTGGACACCATTCCCTATACCTTTCAATAGGGCATCAACTGAAAATACTGGATACACGATGGGTCTAGAAGTGCAAACGGCTCCCAAGTAGGAAATAGCTGCGGTAAAAAGCATATTCAGGGGCAGCTAAGGTGGCGCAGTGGATAAAGTACCGGCCCTGGATTCAGGAAGACTTGAGTTCAAATTCGGCCTCAGAAACTTGACACTTACAAGCTGTGTGACCCAGGGTGAGTCACTTAACCCCAATTAACTCACCCCAAAACAAACAAACAAACAAAAAAAACATATGTGAAGAGGACAAACTTAATCGTTGATGCAGCAAGGCTCTGGATATCCTCTCACTGTTTCCCACCAGTCTTGGTGTCATTTTTATCAAAAGACTCATGGCTTTCCTGGCTACACTGAATCCCATAGTAAGTTATTGCTCCTTCACTTTCTCCAAATATTTCCTAAATATTTCCTTTTGTGGTAAAAAGTGAAAGCTTTTAACTAAGATTTAAGAGCTGGTTAGCGGTAACTGAAGGATGCCAGTTTTTGAAGGACCGGCCTTTCGGGGAGGAGACCGTGATGAACAGCCTTGTATCTTCTAAGCACTCTACTTCCGGGGTGAATGTTGAAAACGAGGAGAGAACAGAAGTGGTCTCTCTTGCTCTGCACACATATGCTGACTCAGGTTTGACTGTGAGGTCCTTGGTGATTGGCCTGGTCCTCCATAACAGCACATGCTTGACACAGTTCTCAGCCTCAGAGGTGGCCTTGGGATTTGGTGAGTTCTATATGGAATATAGACTAAGCTTAGATCTAAGACTATTTATTTGTATTTCTACTTTCCAATTTCTGTAATTAGCATCACATTGTTTGTTGACTAATTAATTCCCAAACAATAAAAGCTAAGTAATCCATTTCTAACTAAAGCTCAGAGATTTCTTTCTCTTACTGGTCTGGGAGATACTTAAGAGAAAGGTTAAAGGAGAGTTTAATGCTCTTATATCCAATTTTAAATCTCACACTTTGAAATCAGAAATATATTCCACAAGTCTGCTCCCTTGGAGTCTCAGGTCTAAGGTGTTTCAACTTCCAGGCAGCTTGGTCTCATACCAAAGAACCAGACACACTTTCTCTTTTGGCTACCACCTTGATTCAACTCTACATCTTTGTTCAGCTCCATCTCATATTAACTTGTGCTTCTTCTCTAATACTATTGTGCAAGCCAGGGAAGAGGAAGAGAACAAATACCCCTCTCAATTCCTGCATACTCACAGGACTATCAACAAATCATTGAGGTAGGTAATTTATTTATTATTTTTTGTTTCCCTTATATGTTTCTTTCCTCTACTTATAGTGAGGGCAGCAGCCTGACATTTAACATTTGACTAGATATACTTGGTCCTCAGCCATTCACCTTGATCTAATTGTCTTGTAATATTAGACAGCTTACATTAAGTTGTCATATACTTTTGGTAACCCTTGTTACCATACCCTGTGCTATTTAGCAAAATTCCTTACTTTGTTTAGAGCTTCCCATTATTCTCCTCCATTATACAAAGATTCAAACAAGAAAATAAAACACAAAGGATGGTAAAAAAAAATATCCATTAAATAGAATTAAATTCCTTCCATGAGTCAAGCATAGTTGTAAGTGGTAAAGATGGATAATTGTATAAGATGATGAGCTAGTCATCTTATAAATGGGAGAAATAACCATAGGCCAACTGTATGCCCTCTGTTATCCTTTGAATGTAAAAAAGAAAAACAAAACAAAACAAAACAAAAAAACAAATGCAGAATCCTCTTTGCAATGTGGATGCATCTCATTTTATGAACTTGTCAAACTTCTTGTACAGCCGTTAGGGGGAAACAGCTTTGAATGTGTCTTAATTTGCATTAGGTGAGGGAATAACATGCTAATGTTTTAAGATTATGCATTTGAAACGACTATCCATAGCATAATGTTCTACTACCATGCTATGCTATTATGATAATACAAAGATTAAAAACAAATGAGTGTTCACATCATTCTACTGGAAAGATAACCAAATAAATAAAGTCAAGTTAATTTGTGGTAGACCTAAATAGCACAGTGGATAGAGTACCAGGTCTAGAGTCAGATGACTCCTCTCCCTGAGTTCAAATCTGACCTCAGACCCTTACTAAATCACTTAATTTTTGCCTTGGTTCTTTAATCTGTAAAATGAGCTGGAGGATGAAATGGAAAACCACTCTAGTACTTTGCCAAGAAAATCGCAGATGGGATCATGAAGTCAGACTGAAATAGCTGAACAACAAAAAGACTAACCGTGCCTCTTGCAGGCAATGGATTGAGGAAGATGAAGATGTTTCTGAAGGATGATGATTACCATAGAATATGGGGAAGAGCTTTATAAGAGTCATGCAAGTGTCAAGTGATAAAATCAAGAATTTGGGGAACAGTGAAGAAAACAGGAATATTTTCAAACAAAGGAAAGATGATAACTTGTCATCCATATTATAGAAATATTATTTAAGTTTGAGCAAAGGGTGAACAAGGTGGCCTCTAAAGTTGCTTTCAATTTTAAGATTCTCAGATTAATAAAAATAATGACATTGTTCACAAGTTAGCATGGAATAGCAATTTGTACTGCATGTACTCATCTAGATTCCTTCTCTCCTCCTCTACTCCCACTATTGGCAATGTGCCCATAGCTTATCAAGTATTTTTCTACCCATCTAACAAAGTATGTTATTTGACATATTTTCATAGTTTGATAATGATTATGCCATATGGGATAGCATTAAAAATGTTATTAACGTCAAGATATATTTAATCTATTGCTTCTCTTTGATCTACTAAGTCACTCTCTCATATATCAAAAGGGAATTAATCTGGTATTCTTCATCATTTATAAAGATATTTCTTTTTTTTTTTTTGCAGGGAAATGGGGGTTAAGTGACTTGCCCAGGGTCACACAGCTAGTAAGTGTCAAGTGTCTGAGGCTGGATTTGAACTCAGGAACTCCTGAATCCAGGGCTGGTGCTTTATCTACTGTACCACCTAGCTACCCCAAGATATTTATTTCTAATGAGGTAAGTTACTAAGTTGCATTCTGCTAGGTGTATGCAAATCAATGATTTGATAAGTCCAGCAATTTGTCAGTATTTTAAGTTTAGCTAAAAATTAATATTTCTATATCCTCCCCTCCTTTTGGGGGCAAGGAAAATATTAATCTTTTACAATTTGCCTCAATGATAATCTGAAAATTCAGAAATAATGATAAATTCTCAAGCTGACCCTATGCATCATCACCTTTGAGCCTCACAACAACTCTGAGATATGGTATGAGCTAAAGTCCACCTAATCACATTTTACAGCTGAGGAAGCTGAGAATTAAATAAACAAAAACAAAACAAAAAAACGTTTAGACACATTCTCAAGGTCTCTTAGCAAGGGCCCAGAGACATAACTGAATATGTTTTACTTCCAGAAAATTATCTGTCATTGCTCCTCTGACTTCCTGATAAAATGAAGGCGTTAGACAACCATTCATAGACTCAGCATAGTAATTTCATGTGAGACTCACACTGATCACAGCATGACATGATGGGAAAGTCCGATAGTCTGTTTCAAGTCCCATTATCTCCACTTACTTAACTTGACTTTGTAAGTGACTTCACCTCACCAGACTTTGGTTTTCTCATTTGTAAAATCAAGATGCTCAGGGATATTGGGGATCCCAGTAGTGAGTTCTTCTAAAGGCCATCCAATCCCACTTTCCTGTTGCTTCAAGGAGTTCGCTGCAGCTATTATATCAGCTCTTTCCCCTGTGGAAGTATCATTTCCACGAGATCAGTGACATCTTTCCAAGTGGGCTGATATCTTTTTGAAAAGTGCCCTATACTGGCTGGTAACTGCTGTGGGAGCGTCATCAATTTAGTAATTTCTTTTCTCCATAAACTTAAATATTTAATACAGTACCCCTTATTGTCATTTGGGTGGGGGACCTCTTGAAGGGGAAGAATTTTTATCTTCTCTGTCTCCTCTACAGGTGATTTTCCTCTTTTTTTCTTTTTTATTTCTAGGGTTGGAGCTTCACCCTGAGAGACAGACTTGCATTCAAGCTCAGGCTTAGATTCCCCTCTTTTTTCCCCTTTTCAATCAATTTCTTACTTGTTACGTTCCAGAGGTTCCAATCAGTTAAATCTTGGGAGAATCAAAGTGCAGGATTAGTTGCAGATTTTTCAGTGTTAAGTAGTTAAAAGATCCATTCTCTAACCGTTTGTTTTCCAGTAAACTAAAATATTTTTTATGCCACATGAAACACGGTTTGATAAGCCTTGCTTTTTTCATGCCTGGGCTTAATCGGTACCTTTTGAGAGTTTCCATGCTGCGATTATTTCTACAAGGAAGACTCATGTATTATGTGGTGTGTTCTGGTATTCAGTTTTCTTAGTGTCCTAATTTCTTAGTATCATCAGTCCCCTTTAGTAATTAAAACATTTCCTCACTATAACACAAAGAAAAGTAAGAATAAAAATAAAAATAGGAATAGAACATTCAAATGCATAGGGAACAAATATAAACACAAGATCAATCCTGGCCTGGGTGAACAACCAGGAAAAAAAGCTCAGGAGGCTAAAACCCAAGACACTATGTATGATCCATTGGAAAAGGCAAAGGGAGAGACATGGAAATAGGAGGCTAAAATTGTAAAAAAAAAAAAAAAAAAAAAAAAGGTACTTAAGAGGTAAAGTATACTATTAGTGACTAATTTTAAATTTAAAGGGATAGCACATAGGGTTCAGCTTTCCTCTTCATGGTCAGAACTGTAAAGGCAAAAATTCTAACTGTGATGTCTAAAAATCTAATGAGTGGTCACCTTAAATGAGAAACGTATAACACCAATCTTTTGGGCATTAGTATTTCTTAAAGTATATTAGGGTTTAGTAAGAGAACCCATGGAGAAAGAAAGAAAAAAACGTAGCTCCCTGCCCTAAAACTGCTCGTCTCACAACCCTCAAATGGAAAGATATCTCCCCTTCTCTGGAGCTGAAGCTCTCTGTAGGCCCCGCCCAGGCATGGTCAACTACACACACACACACACACACACACACACACACACACACACACACACACACATACACACAGAGAGCTCTAAGTTAATTGGCTTATAGTATAGATAGACAAGACTTACAGGTAGTAACTTCTGAATGCCAGACAACTTCCAGGCTAAGTCACATGCTTTCTTCCCAGGATGTCTTTCTCAGCAGGGTGGTGGTACTCTGATTCTCACAACAGCTTAGATTAAATGATACCCAATGTCCTTTTCAGTACAATCCATACAATCTGTGAAAAGAACAAAAGGGAGTTCCTCAATTCATCTATCAGTCTATCAATCAGTCTATCTATCTATCTATCTATCTATCTATCTATCTATCTATCTATCTATCTATCTATCTATCTATCTATCTACCTATCTATCTACCTATCTATCTATCTACCTATCTATTTATCTATCTATCTATCTGTCTGTCTGTCATCTATCTATCTATATGTCTATCTATTGTTATCATCATCATCTATCATCTATCAACTTCCTTCCTTCCTTTGTTCTTTTTATGTATATCTCATCTCATCTCATCTCTCTCTCTGATATATATATATATATATATATATATAT